>NC_142014.1:10671583-10904083 GCF_049901735.1 Notechis scutatus
TTTGTTGGCCCCATTGATATAAACTTACAAGCGCAATAATGTTTATTAATTTTTTTCCTCAGGGAGTTCACTTCCAAAACTCCCAGATGGCAACGGGAGGTTGATTCCCACAATCTGGAGGACATCAGATTGGGGAAAGTTCGCTTGTCTAAAAACCACTAAGGATTGATTTGAGATGGTGAATGTCATGTTGAAACATTCAGTGAACAGTGACTTACTTGTCTCAACTTTTATATCAAGTTAGTTAGAAGTAAATTCTAAATCAGATTTTTTTTTAGAAAAAAAAGTTTATGCTATTTAATATTTCCATGTTAGACCATTATAGTGGTTTGCTCTTTTTAAAGTCAAGAATTCAGTTTAAAGCCCATTCCTTCACAAATGAGAATAATGTATTATTCAATATATCAACAGCTATGTGGTGAAGAACAAGAGGCCTTTGTTAGCAAATCTGGTTCTTCCTTTGAAATCCAGCACCACCATCTGCTTCACTGTCTGGAAAAAACTACGGTAAGATGATAAACTGACAGCCTCCTTGTGATCTGTAAAAACAAACAAAAATTATGTTGGTTGATCTTATTGCTTTAAGAACTGCTCCATGCTTTGGTTATGCTATGCTGATTTTTCCATTTTTACATGGGCAGCCAAGGAGAAACCATAGTGATCCACACTTTTTATCGCTGAGCTTCACCAACAGTCATTATTTAGCAGTCAAAAGTATATATTGCATCTTGGTCCTTTTCATGTTCCTTGGTTCTGATATCTGGAAGAAATGCCAAAAGAGGGAGAACAGATTCAAGAACAGATCAGTGTAGGCATTGTTGCAGTTGTGTTGATTATTGGGAATGTCACATCAGGAGTGGGAATCCTGAACTGCTCAGACTCTTTCTGCCAGTTATGATGACAAATTGTTGGGTTGGTTTCAACATCCTGTTCATCTTAAAAGAAGGACTTTGGAAAAAGTTTCCTTCAACTGAAGGGAGGTAAACTTTAAAATCAATTATATGTTTCTAATATTTGTACCATTCATTTTTATCTGTAGCAGATTAAAACACTAGATCCTATCTACATTGGCCCTTTGTTTAGTTTTTATATCATTTTGAATGTTATGGTTTCCATTTGCTCTTTCAAATTAGGTCAAGTGGCTACCTCTGTTGAGATATCACCTGCTCTTTTGTAGAATTGTGGGTTGGTGATGATCAGACATTAATATATCTTCATGGTGCTAAATTTCATCATTCTATAAGTTCAAAAAATACCTCTGATCCTTTTATTTTTGTTTTATTAGAGTAAAAGACAAAAGAAAGTATTGTTTTTCTTTTCAAATATTCTTTTTTTTCATCTCCTAATTTCTCCCCGTCACCTTTGAGATCAAGCATGATTAGCACAGATACATTACTTTATTGTTTTAATTATCTACAATATCTCAGGCAAGTCATCAGGATCCAAAATATGCTGCTTGGCGTGAACTAAAGGACTTAAATTGGCATTATTGTGGGTAATATATTGGTATTGGTAATTTTTAATAGCAATTCTACATATCTCAGGCCATCTCTGAGACTCAGTTCATTTTAAAAGTAATTGCTTTGTTTGCTCTAAGTCAGGGGTGTCAAACTCGCATTGTCATGGCATCATCATGTGACGTATTGCAACTTTTTCCCCCTTTGCTAAACTGGGCATGAGCATGGCCAGCGTGCAGCGCATCTGGCCCATGGGCCACAAGTTTGATACCCCTGCTCTAAGTGTTAAGTTTAAGAAATTCAAACCCTAAGATTTGCTTAAATCCAGTTAATAGCTATGAGAGGGTTGTTATGCTTTGGAAGGAAATTCCATTCATTAACCTGAAATGCCATACACTTTTACTCAGTAGTATTTGGTCTCTGACTTCTTGTTAAGAATGGCCTTTCAAGAATTCAATTTTTTAAAAATAACTACAGTTAAAAGCTGCTGCTAGTGAAATAAGAGCACCTTGCATAAGTCACTGCTACCATGTCATTCATGCGGCTTTTTCTGTCTATGTCTGTGGCCCAGAGTCATGACTTTGTGGATGAGCAAACCTATGAAGAAAACTGTATGGAGGTTTCTACAGTCAACCGGCAAGCTGGCCACAGTCCTTCTCTTTCATCTCAACAAGGAGTGACAAGCTCTTGCTGTTCCCGACGACATAAAAAGACATTCCGCATCCCAAACACCAATATAATCAGTAGCCATCCAAGTAGTGTCCAAGAACTCAGCACTATTCAGATCAGGTGCATGGAAAGAACACCTCTGTCAAACAGGTACTTCAGTTGTAAAAGGGCTCCTAGATAGGTGTTAGTTGATAAAACGTTCAACTTTGCCAGGGCAAAAATTAGCGATATGTATACATGAGAGTTTGCGCTTGCTGTATTTCAAATAATAACCTCTACTACCTGGGAAACCATCTTCCGTTGTGCTCATGGAATGGTACGGGTCCCTCCAAATAAAGGTAAAGCATAATTTTAAAAAATTAAGAAAGTGGCTGAAAATGTATTTAATCTAGGAATTTGATGGGTACCTTTTAAATTGCTGGTGCAGGAGTGGACTTCAAATTTTTTAGCAACGGGTTCTCTGCCCGGTTGCTGGCTGGACATGGGCATGGCCTAGTCGGCCTCCTGCACCCACAGCGGGGAGGAGGTGTTTTTTTCCCCTCCTCTGGCTCTGGAGGCTTTCCATGAGCCTCTGAGAGGGTGAAAACAGCCTCCCCAGACTCGGGAGGCTCCCTGGAAGCCAGAAATGGGCCCGTTTCCGGCCTTCCCAAACTTCTGGAAGGCCCGTTTTTCAGCCTCGCCGCACTTACCTGCATCCAAAAGGAGCCACATGGGGACTCCGGGGAGGGGAGGGGAGGGATGAATGGGGCCATCCAAGGAGTGGGATTTGGGGGGGGGTTCTCTGAACTGTGCAAAATCTTAGATAGGGGCTCTCCTGAACCCCTGCGAACCTCCAGCAGCCCACCCCCGCTAAATTGTCAAGCTATGCCTAAAGCATTCTAGAAAAAGCCTTTTCATGCTTAAATTATAGGATAGAAGTGAATGGATTTCTTTAATATGAATATTCATTACATGATTCTTTTGTGTAAAATGGTGAGCCTTTCTGGCAGTACTTTTTTTTTCATTATACCTTCCAATTTATATTTTATTATAAATGAAATTTGATGACTTCATTAGGGCAAATCACCATGGACTTCACAAGGATAAGATGATTTTCAAAAAGACGGAAATGTATTGTGTTCCTTAGGTGACAATACTCAGGACAGAGCAAATACTGCAGTGAGAAAATCTTATGTGGGAAAATGTTCCTTGAATCTAATGAAAATGATAATTTCTACCTCCAAACACCAATTTAGTTTGTCATTACAGGCTGGGAATTAAATTCCTACAATCCAACTAGTAGAAGTTAGTTTATAAATAATTTTTGCATCTCAATGTTTATATAGTCAGACTTCTTCCTACAACTGTTAGTTCAACTTATTAACCTGTCCAACTTTCATTTTATCTAAGTGCATGTCCACCTGAGTTTCAATCTCTAAATATGATGTGTAGCTTTATTCAAAGCTATGTCGGTTTGTAAGCCGTTGTGTAATTGAAGCTAACATATGAGTTTCTTAATATCATTATGGATCAATATTATACATGAGTAGTTTTTTTTTTTTTAAGTGTGAACCATTCCAAAACAATAGACTAAACTCATTTAACACTTCCAAATCTATTCACTTGAGCTAGATAAATGTGGAAGATGTAAGAAAAGGATATTCAGAAACAGTAAGCATCCAAAGTTTGATCTAGGAGTTAAGGCACTAAGCTAGAAACCAGGAGAGTTCTAGTCCCACTTTAGGCATGAAAGCTGGTTGTCCTTGGAACAACCACTTTCTCTCAGCCCAACTCAAGTTACAGGAAAATAGAGGATGGAGAAGTATTAGGTATGTTCGCTGCCTTGAATTATTTCTAAAAATAATAAAGGCAGAATCTAAATAAACAAATAATAGAAAGTCTTCTGTAAATGTGACCTGACCAACATGCAACTTGGATTATTTTCTGACATACTAGAATTGAATAAAACCCTAAAACAGATGGAATGTTTACATGATTTGTTTCTATTTATTGTTCCTCATCTCTAGTCGATCCAGTTTAAATGCCAAAATGGAAGAGTGTGTAAAACTAAACTGTGAGCAGCCTTACGTAACCACAGCAATAATCAGCATCCCAACACCACCTGTGACTACCCCGGAAGGAAACAATAGACAGGATTCTCCAGCGTATTCAGGAGGAAACATCGTCCGAGTATCTGCTTTATAAAACAGGTAGAATAAAGACCATTGAGTAGCTGTCAAGATTCAGAAGAAGGAAGGATATATCTCTGATTAAACACAGATATTGGAAGGATTCCAGAGATACAAAGTATTCGAAGTTTTCAATATTGAACGGTGTGCAGTGAACAACCAAATGGAATTTCTATATGAACTGGACCTTTTCTGGAATAAACTCTTGTGTGACTCTTTTCATTTACTGTATGAGCACAATAACATGTCTCCCATTAAAGTTTCTTCTTACCATGGGGATGTAGAAAAGAATCTTTTTAATAAAATACCTTAAAAAAAAAACAAAGACACGTACCACCATTCAGACAGTTTATTTTCCAGCCAAATGCAAAATTAAGGATGGACCCAGTTTTGATAACGTGTTCTCTTTTTTCCTGTTGATAAACCATGAACTCATCAATCAGCTAAATTCAGAAAAAGAGAGAAGTGGCTCATCCAGTATGTATACAGATTGAAAGAAACAACTCATATGCATGTGAAAATTCTTTGGAGCTGTGATCTGAATTTTCTTCTGTTGTTTACTTCAGACTAGGCATGATAACATTTTACTGTAAAAAAGGAGCATTTCTGTGCACTTATAAAAACTGATTGTTAATGTTCCATGGTGTACAAATAATTTGCTGGAGAGGGGTGGGATGGGGGAGAGAGAAATGTCATACTCAAAACACACATTAGTGAACTTGAGGTGTTCAGTCAGTTTAGTATTTATGATTGTTTCCCCTCGCTTCCTCAGTACTGTTACAACTGCAATAATTCAATATACATCTGTTGTATCAGGAATCAGTCTTTTATTTATGTAACTGCACAAAGTCAGCTATAAAATAAAACCCCACGTTGATTATCAATACATTATGTAACATAAGAAAGTTTAATGTTTTAAACATTTAAGGCCAACAATAATTCTGTCAACCTTTTTTGTTTTTAAAGCCAATCTTTGCTTTTCTTTATTTGTTTTGTTCTCCTTTGAATGCAGTTTTCCTATATGTGGTGTTTTTTTTTTTTTTAAAAAAAACCTTGATCTATAAGCACCATTCTATAGTGTGTTTCTGAACTAATTAAGTCTTCCTAATGTGATGTTACAATGTAGCTGACATCTGATATGAAACTAACATGGTGTAGCAGTAAAGTCCTCTAAAACTGCTATGTAATGATGTTGGATAAACTAAGCACTGAAAGTCATGCAAATAAGATTTGCTGAAGATTACATAAATCTGTTTGTCAAATCTGTTCTGAAACACTGGATCAGATAGCTTAACGGGCATTCACAGTGAAGTGGAGTTTGAAAAAATCAAGATGGCCACCATGACTGCATCATCAAGGTCTGCCCATTTTTTTGCATGAGACGCCATTGCAAGATTAGCCCCATCTTTACTTTTTTAAGTATCTCCCTTCGTGGATGTCCAATAACCTAAAATGGATTACAGTTGAAATTAAAGCTTTAGATCAGAACTACAAGAGTGTATTATCATATGATCAGTACATATATTTTATCACATAGTCTTTTTGTTTCACTATCTAAAGGATTTTTAAAATGCTGATTTTTCAAAAACCCAGTTTCAAAAACCCAACTTTCTTCAACTGTTCCTTCACTTATTGTTATCTGTTTAGGAATGTGATCGTTTCTTATTATTTCACCTTATTAAACAAAGCAGTTGACAAAATATAACCAAATCTAGAAATACTTTCTAGAGAAATTGATATATGGGCCAGTATGAAATTGTATTTAACCTAAGTGTCTTTACCTGAGGTATGGAAGAATGTCTATAAATGTCTTCACTGATGTAATACTAAAAATTATACAGATAGTCCTCAACTTACAATAATTCATTTAATCGCCATTCAAAGTTATGGTGCTGAAAAAAAATGACATTACAACTGATTGTCGCACTTGCAAATGGCACACAGTCCCCGTGGTCATGTGATCAAAATACAGTATGTGGACTTGGCAACCACCATTTATTTTTTTTAATTTGTTGTTTTTATTTATTTATTTTTCTCCCATATTTTTTTTTAAAATAAATAGTTCAAGACGGAGAACATATCTTATGCTCCTTCCTCCTCCTATTTTCCCCATAACAACCTGTGAGATGGATTGGACTGAGAGAGAGTGACTGGTCCAAAGTCACCCCACTGTCATGAATTCATAATGGTCAGGTAATTTCCCCATGATCTTCCCAGCTGACTTCTGATAAGCCAATGGGGGATACCAGATTCACCATGTCACTTAAACAACCACATTGATTTGCTTAACAATTGTGACAAACAAGACCAAAACATTGAGCACAACTCACTTATCAAGCATCTCGCTTAACAATAGAAGTTGTGGTCCAAATTGTGGCCATAGGTTGAGGACTACCCATACATTGGATGTGGGTGATCAGACTGCTCTGTTTCTAAACAATCTAGTTTAAATTATCTGCAACACTTGTATTATTAGGTGACCAGTGATACAACCCAAAAGATTTCATTTCTACAGTGTACTGGAGCAGGCCTTAGGGCAAGATTCACTCCATAACTATGAACGGATTTGCTAGGTCTAGTTGCATTATTTAGGGGAGATTTTTTCCTGGGAAACCAGGGGGTAGGTGAACAGGCGAAACTGCGGTGAACAGGCGAAACTGCAATAGAATCTGCAGTGGCTTTCTCAGAGACCAGCCCAAACAAGAACTAATACAAATGGATGCAACATCTTATAGCAATAGCAATTAACCTCTCTCCCTTTGAGCAGTATGGCTTTCAGTTGGACTGCTTCAGAGGAAATATAAACATAATATTTAATGCTACATTGCCACAGCAGTATAGAAGCACCCATGCAATTATTTTTATTACATTGACACTTTTTACTGCAGCATCTGGCTCTAAAATTGGTTAATATATTCCATGCCAACTTCCTATAAAAATGTAGCCACAAGGTAGGTTCAAGGTGAAAAAAAATCATTTTTATCTTCCTTTTCCATCTTCTAGTTATTTATTCTTACTAAAGAATAAAAATTATTATAATCACTATTTTAATATCGATTTGCATTTGAGGTCCTTGCCACACAGTGATTCTATTGAATGTTCTGTTTTGCAGTATAATTCCCTATTCTCTCAAAACCCCAGGACTATTTAATTCTTCCGTGAACAAATATTTTAAGTTACTGTTTAACTTTTTTTCCACAGCAGTTTTCCCCATTTTGATCTTTGCTCCTGCTGATTTATTTATTTTTAATTTTTTTATTTATTTTGTCAATTGCGTAAAAGATAATAGGTATAAGTAAAAACATAGTTATGAATACATGGATACATATAAGAAAAATAAAAAATAAAAGAAACAATAGGACAGGGACGGTAGGCATGTTGGTGCGCTTATGCACACCCCCTTTTCTTAGGAAAGGGGTGAGGTCAATAGTAGACAGTCTAAGGTTAAAGTTTTTAGGGTTTGGGGAAGAAACCACAGAGTCAGACAGAGTATTCCAGACATTGAGCACTCTGTTGCTGAAGTTGTATTTCCTGCAATCTAGTTTGATGCGATTAACCTTGAGTTTGTATCTATTGTGTGCTCTTGTGTTGTTATGGTTGAAGCTGAAGTTGACAGGTAGGACATTGCAATGTATGATTTTATATACTATACTTGGATCGGACCGAAGGCAACGTAGTTCTAGGTTTTCTAGGTCTAGAATTTCGAGTCTGGTAGCATTTTGTGTTGACTTTTTGTATAAGGCTTGCTACATGATGGAGTCCTTGATTTCACAATGCAAGGCGTGCACAGATGCAGGTGGATGTTAACAAAGAGGAAAACAATAATTCAAAATCTCTACTCACAGCTATATTTTTTATTACTAACTCAATCTTTTATACTTTATGCCATAGGAATTTTGGGTTTTAGTAATACCCAAATACTAAATATAATTTTCACCAGTTTCTTCTCTTGAAATATCACGGGGTACATTAATTACATTTGTGGATGCTACTTTGCTGACAGCCACAGACAGCTCCTGGTGAGCTGTATGCAGAAACAGATTTTATCACTGACCTGCAGAATTCAGTCCACAAATAGAAATGGAGTCATGTCCAAACTTCATATCTCACAGAAATCCCCCTAGCTTGTGCATAAATTATTATTGATTTATGGCTACCACAGCCTTACTGCTACCTCTTTTTTTTTACCCGTGTTTTTTTTCCAGTCAAGGCCAACTCTGTTCTAAAGTAGGAGCTTTATAAACCAGTTCTGACATTCTGGGATTTAAAAAGTTAGTCTTGGACAATGCTCTATTTGAGATCATAAATGGGAAAGCCGGAACACCAGTACTTAGAGAACAGATACAGTCTAGAAGTATGTTTGTCTTGTGTTCAATAAAATTTTGCATAATGCTAGCCACCCATCACACAGCTACTACTGTTTTCTCTGAAATGCAGAAGTGAAGCATTCTTTCAGTGTTCTAGGTGATTTAAATGCTGTTTTTTTTTTAGTGAATGACTTGCGACTGTGTAAAATGCATCTGTACTGTAAATTAAATGTAATTATTTCTGTGTGTCACACAAAAAATTCAAGGTGTTGTTCTGTTTCTACTATGGGGGAGGTGAAATTTGTCTTGTGTTTCGGAAGAACAAGATGTGTTTTGCTAAATAAATCAGAGGTCCAAGGAGTACTTAAATAAAACATCTGCATGCTTGAATGGGAAACTGGTTTTGCAATAACCTCATTCACAGAGAATTTTTTTCCTGCTTATATGTCAAATGATCTTGAATGAATGCAGAAAACCCTTGAGTAAAATTTATCTTGAAATTCAATGTTATTCTTCATATATATAGTTACATAGTACCGTATCTTTGAAACTTTGGAACTCAAGAGTAAATTCTGTTCTGGGCAATCAAAATAACTGATAGTTTACACAAAAATAATTTGAATCATGATAGGGCATAATTTTATATGATCCTGAGAAAAGACACTGATGCTTTAAAGAGTTAGGGAAAATATATTCATATCCTCGCATACTCCAAAGCATGTTAGTTTTATGAACCTAAGAACATTTAAATAGAAACTTTCTGCTCAGTATAATACAGGTGAAACTCAAAAAATTAGAATATCGTGCAAAAGTTCATTTATTTCAGTAATGCAACTTAAAAGGTGAACCTAATATATGAGATAGACTCATTACATGCAAAGCAAGATAGTTCAAGCTGTGATTTGTCATAATTGTGATGATAATGGCTTACAGCTCATGAAAACCCCAAATCCACAATCTCAGAAAATTAGAATATTACATGCAATTAATAAAACAAGGATTGTACATAGAGCAATATCGGACCTCTGAAAAGTATAAGCATGCATATGTATTCAGTACTTGGTTTGGGCCCCTTTTGTAGCAATTACTGCCTCAATGCGGCGTGGCATGGAAGCTACCAGCCTGTGGCCCTGCTGAGGTGTTATGGAAGATCAGGATGCTTCAATAGCGGCCTTCAGCTCTTCTGCGTTGTTCAGTCTCATGTCTCTCATCTTTCTCTTGGCAATGCCCCATAGATTCTCTATGGAGTTCAGGTCAGGCGAGTTTGCTGGCCAATCAAGCACAGTAATCCCACAGTCATGGAACCAGGTTTTGGTGCTTTTGGCAGTGTGGGCAGGTGCCAAGTCCTGCTGGAAAATGAAGTCAACATCCCCATAAAGCTCGTCTGTGGAGGGAAGCATGAAATGCTCCAAAATCTCCTGGTACACGGCTACATTGACCCTGGACTTAATGAAGCACAGTGGACCAACACCAGCAGATGACATGGCTCCCCAAATCAACACAGACTGTGGAAACTTCACACTGGACTTCAAGCATCTTACAGTGTGTGCCTCTCCATTCTTCCTCCAGACTCTGGGTCCTTGGTTTCCAAATGAGATGCAAAAGTTGCTCTCATCAGAAAAGAGGACTTTGGACCACTGAGCAACAGACCAGTTCTGTTTTTCTTTAGCCCAGGTAAGACACTTCTGATGTTGTTTGTTGTTCAGGAGCGGCTTGACAAGAGGAATACCACATTTGAAGACCATGTCCAGGATCCGTCTGTGTGTGGTGGCTCTTGATGCACTGACTCCAGCCTCAGTCCACTCCTTGTGAAAGTCCCCAACACTTTTGAATGGCCTTTTCCTGACAATCCTCTCCAGACTGCGGTCATCCCTGCTGCTTGTGCACCATTTTCTTCCACACTTTTCCCTTCCACATAACTTTCTATTAATGTGCTTTGATACAGCACTTTGGGAACATCCAACTTCTTTTGCAATTACCTTTTGAGGCTTTCCCTCCTTATGGAGGATGTCAATGATGGTTTTCTGCACAACTGTCAGGTCAGCAGTCTTTCCCATGATTGCGATTCCTACTGAACCAGACTGAGAGACCATTTAAAGGCTCAGGAACCCTTTGCAGGTGTTATGGCTTAATTAGCTGATTAGAGTGGGACACTTTGAGCCTAGAATATTGAACCTTTTCACAATATTCTAATTTTCTGAGATTGTGGATTTGGGGTTTTCATGAGCTGTAAGCCCATGAGCTGTAAGCCCATCATCTCAATTATGACACATCATGGCTTGAACTATCTTGCTTTGCATGTAATGAGTCTATCTCATATATTAGGTTCACCTTTTAAGTTGCATTACTGAAATAAATGAACTTTTGCACAATGTTCTAATTTTTCGAGTTTCAACTGTACTTATGCATAATCCAAACCTACATCTATTTGCACTTTTCTGTATATTAGTGTAGCCAAACAGGAAACTGGAGCTGTTGCCAAGCTCTTATCAACTTTCTCCTTGATTGCTCTTTATAAGCAAAGTGAAAATGCCTTTAGATGACATGTTGGCCTGACTAGTCATCTTTGATATCAGTAATTTCAGTATGACAGGCTGTGATTCTTGGGATCTGCAAGAAGTTCAAAAAGGTAGAATCCACTCAGCTACCTAAGGAAACAAACATCTTTTACCTAAAGACTAGCAAAGCAGTGTCCAAGAAATATGCTGCAGGTAGCTCTAGGTTCGTAATAAATCCCTGGTTAGAAGGAAAAAAAAAACCTAACAGCTAAATCCCATTAAAAGACAAAAGGAAATTAGTGAATGACTCAACTAGTTAATGAATCAATGAATGAACACCACAATATAAAATATATGACAGTAATGGCTTTGTTTTCCTTGCCCAAAATGAAGACCAGGGCAAGCTGGGACTATTTAAAATCACAAGAGTACAAGCTTCCATTTATCGCTTGCATTTTCATCCTTTGCTGCTACTGATGGGAATTGTGTAAGAATAAAAACTTCACAAGTTCAATGCATCATGCTTGAGAGATAAGGCACATGGTCAATCACTTAAAAGCTAGTTTCCAAACATTTGCTTCAGCCCAGTCCTTTTCTATTTTCAGCTTGCAAAGAACAATGGGGGGGATATCTAATTTTGACACCCATACAGTATCTCTCAGGAGACACAATAATTTCAACTGCCTGCTTATAAAATGCAGAAAAGTAATACTAGTTGAAAATTAATTCTATAGTACATATAAAATACAGTAAGATACACTTTTTAGAATTCAATAAGTAAGTTGTCTCGTGGGAATTTAAGCCACCCCAGTACTCAACATGAAAAATAGTTGCAACTTTTTTTTTCCTTGCAATCTATAAAGATGCTATCTTTGATTGCATAAACAAGGACAAACTTAGATATTCCTTTGAAATTAAATTAGTAGATTTATGTGGACTATGCACAAGGAACCTAATTGGAATCAAGATATCTCTATAGAAGGAGCTTTTGATTTCTGCTGTAGATGGAAAAAAAGCATAGTTTTTTTTTTTCAAAATAACCTGTTGTTTAGCCTATTGATCAGCTAATCCATGTTGTGTACTTACAAAATCAAAAGTGCAGATACAAGTACTGTCGTGAGATCAATCTTTGGTTCTTTGTTTCCCCCTTCTGCCTCTTTGTATGCTCAGCTTTCAAGGAAACCTCTGGGTTTAATAAATCACAGTTTTATTAAGTTACAATTTCCCATGATGATCGAAGTGCAAAATGTTCTTTGCATACTCTCCAGAATCTTGTTTTGCAAATTATAGTTGAAACTGTCATTTACAATCCTAATTTGTAGACTGTATTTAAATCACATCTTCTTTCTTGGAGACTGAAAAACTCAACAAATTATGAGTTCTCTTTTAAGCTACTGCATGTTTAGTAGAGAAGAAGGCTAAGATGAAGATACATATGTAGCTGTTGTCTGGTTATACTGTAACAAATCATGGTTTCTCTAAGCCAGGGGTCTCAAACTCGCGGCCCGCGGGCCAATTGCGGCCCGCAGGACGATATCCTGTGGCCCCCACCGTGATATGAAAGTATAATATTAGTGCCGCCCGCAGGGGGAATGGACCTCTGAAGGAAGTCCCGCCTGCCATTCCTCGTCGTGGCTTCTTCTCCACCCTGAACTTTAACAAGTCCAAGTACAGGTCCAGACTTACTGATGATCATCTTCAAGCCATACTGAGGGTCTCAAGTGCCTCCTCTCTCAAGCCAAATGTGGCTCAGATATGTGAGAGGAAGCGTTGTCAAGTTTTCTGGCAGCAAGGAGTAAGCTGGAGAAGCCATGTTCTGAGGAACTGTTCATGATCTTCATTCAATGTTCCATTCATGTGTTCAGGACAGTTCATGTATTGGAGAAATCATTAACTGTTGATGACATTTGAGGATATTTTTTTAACAACGTTTTTTGTGGAATCCCTTATGCGGCCCAGCCTCACCCAGACTCTGCCTCCAGCGGCCCCCAGGTAAATTGAGTTTGAGACCCCTGCTCTAAGCAGCATTATGACTGTCCTGATTACAAAACTGAAATGATACAAAAGAATATCCATACAAATTATATACCGCTAGGCATCTACTAGTCTCCCCCCCCCCCAATCAAATATGCACATTCAAATGAAAATATGTGACAGATAGCAGGTGACCTATAGAAAAATTCCTGCAAAAGAGATAGTTTTGTGGTATTCAAATGAGCTAAATCATACATGAATATTTATTTCCACAACACTAAGTACAAAGTTTAAGCAAAGTTAAGTGAGCCTTATTCTCATTTATTTCAGTGGTTAACTGGATAAATCATCCTCCAAATTTCTTACTGAAAAATAAGTAGGGTAGGGGAAAAGTTGGAATACTTTTACAAGGAGCTTTTCTTTGGAGACAATATAGATTGCCACTTTAACTTAAGTTTCAGCAAATAAACATATGAATAGAATTATCTCCTTAAGGTGAACATTCACACACACACAGAGACATTCACACAAGCAACCCACATATAACAAATACACGTATTAAATATGTTTTTTCCTTCAGTCCACATAATTTAATTTGAAAATTAACAATCATTAAAAATTAAATGATTCACATATTTCCTTAAACTAAACAAAATGATTCTAAAATAAGATTATCCTTTTTACAAAAATCCAAATTTCCATGTTGATAGCAATTCTATTACACATATACACACTTTACTATATACATATCTATCCCTGATCTTTTAAGTGGCAATTACCACCATTATTTAGTAATAACAGTTGTCATGGTTTCTCCTTAAGCTGTTCTTTGTGCCTTTATTGTGGGATAAACCAACTATTTGCTTGCTTGCAGGATATGAGACTATGATATTAAAAAAAAATCCATTGATGTTGGTATTGCAATGCACAAACAAGAGGGAAGATCCAAAGTTTATACTTGTATGTTGAGAAGTGACGTACTGTTAAGTAACTGGATTTCATGCCTGGATTTCACTGATAGCTACATTCCAAATGCAAATCATACATCTGCTGTATCATAGGGCAGGGATCCCCAACCTTTTCGACGCCGCAGCCCGGTTCCGGCATCAGCTGGGCGCCGCGGCCCGGTACCGGCGTCAACTGGGCGCCGCCATCTTTTTTTGACGAAAAAGTGCTTCCGTGACGTCACCGAAACACTTTTCCAAAAGAAGCGCGCTACGCTCGGTGAGCTTTTCCGGGTAGAAATGGCTTTCTACCCGAAAAAGCTCACCGAGAGCGCCGCCATCTTTTTGATGAAAAAGTGCTTCCGGTGAGCTTTCTACCCGGAAAAGCTCACCGGAAGCACTTTTTTACCAAAAAAAGATGGCGGCGCCCAGCAACCAGCGGCCCAGTAAGGCTTGTTCCGCGGCCCGGTACCAGTCCGCGGACCGGCGGTTGGGGACCCCTGTCATAGGGCACTCCCATCAGTGCATTCATGACCACAGTGCTACTGTCAATTATTTTTCTCACATATGTGTGGATTAAACTGATAAGATTGCCATATTTTCAGAGGGTGCTTTTTTTAAGATCCCAAGTTCAGGGTTTTCTCAGCTGTGATGAACAACTTCAAGGGATCAGATCTGAATGCAACACGTTCAATAATTGTGGCTTGCTAATTTCCGTTCCTTGAAAATGAAATGGAAAAATCACTTAAATTATATGTAACTCTTGAACACTGATTATCTATCACCCTCCATCATCTGTGGGGCTTTCAGCACTGAAGACTTCCATCCTCAATCTAACAGAATTGTTGAAGTGAAAACTTTAAATAGGTGAGATCCCTAAAATTATTCCTGCCTATTTTTTTTCACTCAATATAATGAGACTAGGGATCTACTTTTTACATGGTGCATATAATCTTTGTGAAAAATGACAAATTGTCCTTATTTTGTAAAACAATTATTTTTAGCATTACAACTCTAACAAATTTTATGAGAAAAGAAAAACAATTGTCCTTAAGAGAATCTTCAATCCGTGGCCTCTTTTCCATGACAGCTTAAAATATAGTGTCCAGGATCCAAAATAATGGCTATATTCAAATTGTAGAAATCACAGCCTGGCAGATTGCACTATAGTTCCTCCATTTCAAAGTGTGTGTTAAAGCTGTTTGCCATTGTGGTATGCTCAAGGATTCTTGTCAGGCTGGGTTTTAATAACTCCACAGAATGACATGACAGGTGTTGAGTAGCATCATTCTTCAAAGACAACATTTGGTCTGTGCGTGGATCCTGGCGGTCATAATACAGAGCCCACACCAAAGTAATTGTAAGGATCATAGCCAAAATTTGGGTAACCCCTATGGAGATTCCTAGAAATCGAAGCACCTGCAGCTGCTTAGTTCCTCTCAGGAATGTGTACATCTTTTTGTCACAACCCTATGGAGCAAGAAAAGAAAATTCAGCATATCTATACTGTGCCCAGAGATGCTTGAAATCAGAAATTCTGAGTACCTCAAATGGAGCAGCTACTCTCTAATTCTGACCAACTGACTCAGAGTAGTGTCATAATCTAGTCTACAGAGAAGAGCAACCAGGATGATTAGGGGACTGGAGGCTAAAACATACAACGAACGGTTGCAGGAACTGAGCTTGGCTAGTCTAGTAAAGAGAAGGACCACGGGAGACATGATAGCAGTCTTCCAATATTTGAAGGGCTGCCACAGGGAGGAAGGGGTCAAGCTATTTTCTAAAGCACCTGTAGGCCAGACAAGGAATAATGGATAGAAACTGAACAAGGAGAGATTTAACCTGGAAATAAGGAGAAACTTTCTGACAGTGAGAACAATCAACCCATGGAACAGCTTGTCCTTGGAAGTTGTGGGAGTGCCATCACTTGAGACTTTCAAGAAGAGATTGGACTGCCATTTGTCAGAAATGGTGTAGGGTCTCCCGCTTGGGCGGGGGGTTGGACTAGATGACCTACAAAGTCCCTTCCAACTCTAATTTTCTGTATCTACACAAAGAACAGTTTTATCAGATTCAGCTACCTACTTTATATTTATTAAAACCCTTTTCCTAGATATTATATATTAGCCTGTCAAGGAAGGAAAAACTTGTGAGTTCAAATGGTCTTCCACTGAATTAGACAAAAAAAAGGGAAAGAAAAGTATTACAAATGAATGACTGGCTAGTGCAGATTTTATTTCTAGGACTATGACTAAAGTTTTTGGAATGACAGATTGTGGGCACAAATTGCATTTTTTACAAAGACTGGTAAAAATGCACAGGCAGTCCTTGTTTAGTGACTACCTTGCTCAGCAACCATTTGTAGTTAAACGGAGATGGAAAAAGTAATTTTGCAACTAATGATGCGTTTATGACCTTCACAGTGTCCACCTCTCTCTTTCTCTCAATCACTTGCTCATCATTACAGCCAGTGCTATCCTGTGCCTGACCGGGGTTTTGTTTTCCTCCCCCTTGCACTGTGGAGAGGTTGCCTTCCTGAGGTGACACGTATCCTTAAAAAAATGCTAACTACAAGTTAACAAGGTGAACTCTCTGACCTTAATTAGAACTCTCTATAGCCAGCCTGCACTGTTGCCTGTAAGGAACCAGACTATAATCAGTCAATTCATGCTACAGCCTTCCTTTTTCCTAACTGGCAGCTGCAAATGGGCTAGGCAAACAGCTGATGCTAGTGCATTCCTTTCCATGTGTATTCCCTATTGTGTTTCTGCTTAAAACTCTTTCCCTCCAACGAATGAAAATACGGACATCACTTCTCTTCTTGCTCCTTTTCCCAGCACAAGGATGAGCATTCGAAAGAGTAGCGGAGCGGGGACTGTAAAATTAGGATTGTAAAATTAGCCCATTTACTCAGCTTCCTTCCGAGTGGGGTTCCAGAAACCTTCCTCAAAGATTGGCTCACCTGGCTGTTGGGAGTGATATTTTTTTTCCTGTTTTCTCTATTTATATAGCCATTCATCTCACTAAAAGCAACTCTGGGCAAGCATACAACAAACAAAACTACAGGTAATGAAAAACAATCCTTATAAAATATTTTTAAAAATTCATCATTAAGAAGAAAAATATATAAAACATTTAAAAGATATTTGAGGAGCTGTAAAGCAAAGGAAACCTGAAGTAAAATGATAACCACGTTCTTTAATGCTCTTTAAAGAAATCGCATAGAGCATTTAGATGTGCATGGCCTTCATTGTCTATATATTAGTGTTCCGGGTATGGGAGGAGAACAAAATAAGCTTGAACTCCTAGCATAAAAATTGTATCATCTAATAGGTATAAAGTATATGAAGGGAGCAAATGATGCCAATGACTGAAATACATCAATGAGAGAATATGTTTTGTTCAAAAGAACAAAAAAAGGAGGAAAAGTTCCACTGTTAAAAGTATCTACACCTGCTCATAAATCAATGCAAATGAATTTGGCAACACTGTACAGAGCATCTGTGATAAAATAAATCAAGGAACAAATAAAAGCATTACTATTGCTACTATTTATTACTGGCTGTTCTACTAAGGAAAAGCCTTTCCAAAAGAAAATCCAAATAAAAAGGAAAGATAAAATTAAAGCAAAGAGGGGTTTTAGTTACCCCAGAATCTGTGCCCATTTTAATAAATGTAGAGTAGAGTAGAGTAGAGTAGAGTAGAGTAGAGTAGAGTAGAGTAAAATAGAATAGAATAGAATAGAATAGAATAGAACAGAGTAGAGTAGAGTAGAGTAGAGTAGAGTAGAGTAGAGTAGAGTGGAGTAGAGTAGAGTAGAGTAGAGTAGAGTAAAATAGAATAGAATAGAATAGAACAGAGTAGAGTAGAGTAGAGTAGAGTAGAGTAGAGTAGAGTAGAGTAGAATAGAATAGAATAGAACAGAATAGAATAGAATTCTTTATTGGCCAAGTGTGATTGGATACACAAGGAATTTGTCTTGGTGCAAATGCTCTCAGTATACATAAAAGAAAAGATACATTCGTCAAGGGTCAAGAATCATCAGGTACAATACTTAATGATAGTTATAGGGTACATTAAACAATATAGAGCAATAGCAAGTTGTAGGGAGACACTTATGAGAAAAGGAATATGGATGAATAGAAGTTCTTAAAAAGGTAGTACTGAACAATCGCAAGCAATTTCAGTGAAGATCCAGGAACGAAGCAGACTACAAGCTGGCAATGTAGTTGCACAAAAGATTTTGTGAAGATACAAAACAAGAAAGACACATCATAGAAAGAGGGACAGCCCCCCCCCAAAAGTGTACATACAGGCAACCCAGACCTGTAGATTGTATGAATGCTGTAACAATTAAGGGCCTATGAATGACAAATGGCCATTCTAATATTTGTGACAAAAGGTTGCTTCATTTTCCGTTTCAATTCCAAGGGCTTTTCTCGCAAATCTATATTCAATTTGGGATTCTGGCATGTAAAGGACTTTCCATCAGTATGCCAATACAGGTAGCCCTCACTTAAGGAGAGTAACTGAGACCAGCAACTGTGTTGCTATGTGATGCTGTTGTAAAATTTGACACCGTGTAACATTGCCAACTTACAACAGCAATCTGGCAATTCCACTTGCGTTGGTTCAGTGGATCCTATGCGGTTTTTAAGCATGTCAGCATCACCATTTGCAATTTCCCTATTGACTTGTTTGTTGGAAGCCAGCAGAGAAGATTGCAAATGGGATCAAGTGGGTTGCCAGATGCTGTGACTGTCATAATTCTAAACCAGGTGCCCAGCTCCCAAATCACAATCGTGTGACTTTGGGGGGGGGGGTTGTGATGGAGTCAACAAGATCGGGGATAAGTCTCCTTGTTGTTATAACTTCAGCCACTCAACAAGCAGTCATTAACTAAGGATTACCTGTATCTTTTTCCAACTGACTTTCTCTAGATCTATTTACCCAGAGATGTGATGAGAAAATCTTCTCAATTGTTATGTTTTGTCCAAGAAACATTCCGTTTACTTAGATTGGCCTTTACCTTGCGAATGTTCTTGTGACTTTTCAATATTAGAGAAAAATCCCCATGCTAATTCTGGATTTTTGAATGCATCTTTTTATTAGACTTCAGCAACATTCTGCTATCCTGGACATGGGATGGATATAACTCTTAAATAAACACAGATGTAAGTAATCAGATATGTTACTAGAAGGCACACATGTGCATTTTGGGTGTGTGTGTGCATGCCTTGGGCACTCGGTGCCAAAAAGGTTCGCCATCACTGGGTTAGACCATTTGGCTTCCAAACTTCCCGTTCATTAAGGGATTGCATTGGATTTTAAATATATCTTAATGTTTTAAATTCCTTTAAAAAGAACTTTTATTTTTGGCTGGATTAACAGTGACACCAATAAGAACATTCAATAATTTCCTGTTGGAAGAGGGGAATGAAAAAATATAGAAAGTCATGCCAAATTTGTCTTTAGACGACTGATCTCTATTTCAGAAGAAAACTAGCTCTGTATGAGCTGCCCATGAAACATCTGATGTGAATGTTCAGATTCACCAAGATTAAGGCTATCAATGGCTGTGGGCCATGGTAGCAATTCTGTCTCCAAGTTCATAAAGGGTTTGCATCTAAATATTGCTACATGGGAATAAGACTTGTGCCTTGTTTTTGGTCTTCCTGGATCAGAACAAAATCAAGAATTTTGTTATGGTTTAAGATAAATTTCCGTAGAAAACAAAAAAACTCATTTCCTTATAGAAAATGGCCCAGGATTAGACTTTTAATTTTTTGGCTCCTGAAAGTCACAAGGGACATGTTAGAAACATACTTTGACACCATCAAAGTAAGAAGAGCCAACTTTTATGACCCTTTCTCTAGAAGGAATTAGAATTGGAGGGGTTAAGGCTGAATTGACTCTTTTAAAACTGTCCCTCAAACTCAATAATTTTTCTACCTTTTCTAGAGGGGGCTCTGAATATTTCCAAGAGAGTGCTGGTGGACTGCATGTACCCCACTTCTTATGGATGCTCATCCCTGTTTTAATACACACACATACACATACTAGTAGTACTTCTAATACTAACACTAAAAATTCTCATTATCATGACCTTCAACTGTGTGAAACAGTGCATCACAGGGAAGCAATTTTTAAACCAAGGTACCTCAATTTCCAGAATGCATTCAAAATCTAGGACCTGTGGGAATGAAATTTGGGGAAGCTGTGGCTGCTTCAGTGCTACTGGCTGCTGCTGCTGCAGTCATGTGACATTCATTTTCAACGTTCTATGACAATTTCCCAATCAATCTCACAATCTCTCACTCCTTCCCCTCCCAGCAGCAGCCATTTATCTGTGAAGGGAAAGGAAGGGAACATTTCTGATACCCGTTGCCGGATTCCGACAAAGAAACTCAATGGGGAAGCTTCCAAGAAGTAGGAAATCATTCCTACTCCCGCTGCTTTTATGCCCGCCCATTCTGTTTCTTGGTTTAGATAAAGAAATACTCTGAAATGGTGACGCAAATGGGGTACGCGTTTTCTAGTAAAAAAAATAAAGTCCAAATTCCGCTATCAAGGTCGGCATGCAGCTGAAGACTTTAGGATGATGTGCTTATACTGTAAGTGGAAAGCAGCTGCAGCAAATAAAACACACAGGCTTAGAAGAAGGTTTCGCTTCAATTCTTACCTCCTGGTAAAGGTCACTCAGATCTTCATGGTGTGCCTGTTTAGAACATCCTGGGAATTCCCTCACGCAGCAGGAATCAGGAGGCCAATCCATCTCTGTCATTTCCAGCCAATCCGTGAAATACACCACTCCACAGCACTTAAACTGCAAAAGAACCGTCACCTTTGGTATGATGCTTGTAGGACCACAGAATGCAGTCAACAATTCTGAGTTGCATTCCAGCTCGCAACTTCTCTAAAGGAAACCTCATTTTGAATATCAATATTCTAGAAGAGGGGTCCCCAAACTTGGCAACTCCCATAAGTCCACAAGTCTTAAAGTTGCCAAGTTTGGAGACCTCTGTTCAAAGGAGAAAACAAGGCCTGTTTAGAGCTATAAAGAAAAACAGCTTGGAATGTTGCCCGGGCCAAACATCATCTTATCCTTCCATTTGATTGAACTACCTAAAGCACTTATGCATCTGAAGATAGGTGTTTTGTAAACTTCAAGAGAGCCTAAATGAAATTCCTCTCAAAATACAAATGTGAAAATTATCATCCAA
The DNA here is from genome assembly GCF_049901735.1 of Notechis scutatus. Lineage (NCBI taxonomy): Eukaryota > Metazoa > Chordata > Lepidosauria > Squamata > Elapidae > Notechis > Notechis scutatus. The sequence goes on from NC_142014.1 coordinate 10,692,824, forward strand.
ACCTCAAGGCCTTTGTTTTCTCCTTTGTGACTCATCTCGGTAAGCAAAGCCTCTGTTTTAAAATGGGGAAAAAAACAAAGCGGCATGCCTATTAGGAAATTAATGTATCCTAACTTTAAAAAATAGTTTCCCAAATAAAATTATGTGCTTTTAGTGAAATAAAGACAGGTACTCACTAAAGTAGGAAGCAAGCAAGTTCCAAATATTTTCAAAAGCTAAACAGTAAATGGTCAGACAGAGTTAGCATAATGTTAAAATGGGAAATACACCAAATTAGTTTTATTCCTAAAACTGTAAGTCAGCTTTTCTAATTAAAGCCACCAAAAAATTGCTTTGGACCTACCTAGAATGCATTTCACAAATATGTCTGTTTCAAAAGTTAGATTTGCATATTTGGCAAGAGAATGTGATTGGAATTTGGGTATAATTTACAGAAGTTTATAGCAGGAAAAATCTAATGTATAAACTGTCACTTCTGTGCTAGAAAAAGTTTCTAATCCTCATGACAGAATCTAGATTTCTAAATGATATGTAACAATTGGCCAAAGGACTAATGATCTTACTGGTTTTCTAATGTAAAATAAATAAAAAATAATGAATAAAAAATAAAAAATGAGAGCGTAGTTTGGTCTAGTCAGTGGTTAAAGCATCAAGCTAGAAACCAAGAGACTGTGAGTTCTAATTCTGCTTTAGGCATGGAAGCCAGTTGGATAACTGTAAGCCAGTCACTCTCCCTCAGACTATCCCAATTCACAGGGTTGTTGTTATGAGGAAAACTGGAGGAGAAAGGAGTGTGAGATATGTACGCCACCTTAAGTTATTAAAAAAAACAATAAAGGCAGGATAAATATAAATAAATTAACAAACAAATATTTATTTTGTTTTGAGACAGCTACTTTGGGAGAGTGGAAGCTGAGATGGAAAATCTACAGGAAACCAAAATTGCCCATTCCCAGATTTCTGAATAATATTTTTATGGAATATCAAAGGCACCCAAATCTGTGACTGATGGAACAGACTAAATTACAGATTAAAATCCTTCAGGTTGTCCAACAAGCAAAGTATATGATGAATTCTAGCATTTATGTTTCTTGTCCAGCTGTCTAAAAAAGGGTTAAAATCCAAAACTTTTAAATGTAGAAGTTCAAAGAAAGATAGGTACATTTTATTGAAATGGCAGTGCTACTATAAACACACCTTTAAAATGGAAAAATATCTACAAGTAGTCCTTGACTTACAAATATAATTGAGCCAGGAATTATGGTAGTAAGTCATTACAGTCATTAAGCGAATCCCCTCATGATTGCATAAAATTTTATGACCTTTTTTCCTGCGAATGTAGTGGTTGTTAAGCAAATGTGGAGGTCATTAAGCAAATCCATTTTATCTAAAGTGTTTTGTTTTGTTTTGCCAGAACCTCGAAGTAAATTCTGGGAACTTGCAAAAACATCAAAAATCACAGACATGTGTCTGTGGGATGCTACAAATGGCCACAGCTGCAAGCTAGTTGCCATGGTACCCAAAATGCTACCGTGTGACCACAGGCGGGAGTGGGGGTTATGGCCTTCAGAACTTCAAAAATCGGGTTAAGTACCTTTGGGGGGCAGTGGCTGTCACAATTTTGAATGGTCACTAAGCAAGGACTATCTGTAAATGCAAAATCCCCGAGCATTTCAGGAGAGCACATACTCAAGTGAAATTAGAGCATTTAGATACAGTGATTTAAATATGGAAGGTTTCACCAAGTTCCTTGTCATGGACACGCATAGCAAATATCTATGTAAAATATCTCAAACCAAATATTAGATAAACAGCCCATTGGCACCCATATTTTATAACAACACATGCTATGTGTGGTGAGAGGCCCAATATTACATTCAACATGGCTCCTCATAGAACTAAGAACTGCATGTATGAATCCAATTGGGATAAAACATCTCAGGATGAAAATACAAATTTCTTTTGCTCTGTTACTCTGGTCATTGATGTCTGGTATTTTGATATATCTAATCTGCATCTCTTGTATTTAGCTTAGCTATGTTTTATAGATTTGTTTAAGAATATTTTTGTAGGTAACTTGGAAAGCATTGGTTAAAGGGCAACTGGGAATTTGTCTCTGCATAGACCAGATGACTTTGAAGAAATCTTGTTCAGATTTCTATTCAGTACAGCAGTGGCATTTCTGTGGCCCTGGCCTCAGTTTGTAACAACATCTGTCTCTTCTATCAATTTTCATGTGTGTCCATGTAAGTGTTTTTGGCATGTCCATAGTTAGCCTTTATTTATTTACAACATTTATCTGCCAATTCAGTACAATCTGCCAAATCCATTCAATTCTAACCCTTCAATTCAACAGGCAGCAAACAAATATTAAAAGTTTAAAAAGTTCACAACATAGCATAGCAATAGCAGGTTTAACAATAATCAGAATCATTCAGTGAATGCACCAATATTAGGGTTACACCAGAGAGCTTCTCCAGAAAGATAATTTTAAACTAAGCCACTAAGGAATGTTTATTTATTTCTTAATTTTTTCTTTAAAATTACTGCACATTTTCTCCTGCGATTGGTGTAATAATGAGGGTCATAATCTTCTCATTTGCCCAATGAAACAGAAAAAAAAAGCTGTCTGTAATTAGCACCCATAACTGTTTCTCACCACAAGTGCTCTCTGTAACAATTTCAGCACTTAGAAGCCCAACACTCATTAAGGTTACAATTCTTAAAACAGAACACCAAAGTGCAAAGAGAATAAGGCCCTTTTCTCCCAGGAAAAATAAACCAGGGGTTTTTAAAGTTTCCCCCCCGCCCCCCGCTGCATCAAAAAAGATGAACCATGGCTCTGTATTTTTCCTCAATAGATTCAGAGCTTTTGAAGAATGTAGTTCATTAATTGCATTTGCTTTCCTATTTAATGTTTCTAAAACAAACTTACCAATTCAGCCAAGAAATTTTTAAATGTACAGATTTCAAGAAAATGACTGATACTTAAAACTGTGTCTGATCGGGAAGAAGTATCTGAAAACAAATGGCTTTTTTATTCATACTTCCATGTATTTTCTATTTTCTTGTTAATATTTTATTAACTTTCTATTCATCTTGTTAATATTCTTCTGTGACCTTGTTTCCATTAATGTACAAATTTGTGCTGTTCCACCATCAGTTAAATGCAAGAAATAAAACTGGACCCTATCACACAATCTATGGAAACATTGCTTGTAATTCTCTGGAAATAATTAGGCTTTCTTCGACTTTACTTCCAGAGCTTAAATTTAAACACTGAAGTTTTCAAATACATTTTAAATCAAGGCCTTCAAAGCGTATAAGATCTTTTCATCAGGAACATGTTAAGTTCTTTCCTTTCCATAATTTATGCAGACCATTCCTTTTACTATGAAAAGTAACCCTGCCATCATATAGTACTGGAGTTGAAGGCTCAACGGCATCAACTCCAGTACTATATGGCTCATGTAGATTAAAATCATAATTTTAACCATGGACAGTTGAATGAAGCAGGATAGCCTGGTAAATTGTTACTACTAATCGTGGTTATAATTTTTGCCCAGCTTCAGACATACTCAAAATCAAGGCAAAATCAGTAACTGCCTTCTCCTGCTGTTTATCTTTAGCTTAACTATGTGGCAGTTTCCTATCCATCATGTGGACAGGAGGTGGGAGCAGATTATTCATTATATTGATTCATTTATTGGAATTAGTTATGCATTCCTTTCCATCACATTTACAACTGTAACAGGACTTAGGAGAAGAAGAAAAAAATCACATCTATCTCATTTAATTTGACTACATATAAATGTAATTTATAATTCACAGACATGATTATTGACTGCTTGATCACTAACCTCCCTCTGGAAGAAATTCCAAGCATGGGTCAGCCAATGATAACGCGGTAAGCCGTAATTGATCATTCTGGCTTTTAAAGTTACCATATCTGACCACTGTACAGGGACCTGAGGGGGAGGAAAAAATAAAAGAATGGTCAACTGCCACAACAGGAAGCTGTAAACATAACACATTAGCAACTGAAGAAATTGCTTGTTAAATATACTTCTGAAGCAATTTTCTAAGTAGATGTGCAAAGAGAGAACATTTCCCATCCTCAGACCATGAGCCATGAAATTAATGGAAATATGTTTACATATTACTTATAACACATTCATCTGGTGTTGCTCAAACTAATCTCCTTTTCAAGGTTATCTTCGTGAGAGAATTTTACAACATCATATGTTCAGTTATTCTGTAATAAAGCCTCAAAGCATATGAATTCTGGTTCCAATATCATTTACAATGTTAACATTATTGATTACAGCACCAAATATACATAGCGGGTTCATTTATCTTCTACAGGAAGTAGACCCTTCAATAAATAAAACCCTCAAACACCCAGCTATTGTTTTTTATAGACAATGCAAGAGTTGATCAAAGGAATAAATCAATAAAATAATCAATTGGCTTTGATGTTTTGAAATACATCAATATGTTGATGTATAGTTTCATTATGTTTATTCCATTGATTGCTTTTTTAAAAGTAAATTATATATTTTGCAACATTAATACTTAAAAAAAATTCTTTTTCGCATTTCCAAGTTGTGCTAATTAGATACTAATACAGTATTTTTTTTTCAACTTCAAAAAGGACCAGTTTAAGATATATATCCAGGTGTTTTATTAACCATAAGTTAGCAGTGTGATGCAGCCACTAAAAAGGCAAATGCTACCTTGGGTTTCTTAACAGAGGTTACAGAATCCAGATTATGGGATGTTATTAACCCACTTTATCCTATCACTTGGAATATTGTGTGTACGTTGGGCACCACGATTAAAAAGGACAGGGACAAATTGGAACAAGTCTAGCGGAAAACAATGAAGATGTTGAGGAATCTGGAAATTAACTCCTATGCTGAAAAAAACATGGGTACAGAAAAAAAATAACTGAGACAACATACAAAAGAAGTGTTCAAATAGCTGAACAATTGTTGCATGGAAGAAGTGGAGTTATTCTATATTGCCCCATGGCAGGCCCAATGCCATGATATTGAGTACCATGTTGAATGGCAAACTTGGGGAAAACTGGAAACTACCTTTCAATAATATCTGCTAGGTTACCTGAGGATATTCTACTGCAACTACAGAGGTACCTGGGTATAAAACTGCTTCAAAACACATTTGATTTTCAACGCATTTGACATGAAAATATTGTCCCAGTACTCGACCTTTGTTTAGTACTTCAACGTGCTGCTATAAGAAGAGGGGGACAGCTGTGAGGAATGGAGAGGAAGTCATCCATGCTGGGAAGATCATTGCAAAAGGCGTGAGGATGGCTACATAGCCGGAAGTTGGCCATGCTGGGAAGGTCATTGATATAAGGAAAAGGGACAGAAAATTATATGGGTTACATGGCAAGTCATGTGATTTGTTTGAGACTTGACCTTTTTAATACTTGTTGTACCTCCCAGAATGAATTAATGCCAAGTACCAAGATACCACTGTACATAATTGGAAATAATTGGTTAGCTCTGCAATCTTCCTGGAAACCTTTCCATTTACATCATGAACTTGAAAAAGAGGTGCTTAAACTAACCTAACTCTCTAAGGAACACAACTAAAATTTCAGTCTTAAGTTTAAATGAAGATCTCCAGGAATGCCTGATCATCTACACAACACTGTTGTAACTACCAGCTGGCATCTCAGGTAAAAATGCTGCTGTTCAGTAACATCAATGTTCATACTTATAGCTTGGTTATTGTTGATTTCAGCTGTAAATGCAAGTGATTGAAAGATATTGTGAACATACAGCTACAGTCCTTCTTTGCCAGGGGCATCCTTCAAATCCAGATAATTTTCCCACTTCCAATAAAAAGATAACCACATGTGGTGGATACACACACACACACTCACTCACTCGCTCTCTCTCTCACACACACACACACACACACACACACATATACTCTCTCACACACACACTCACACATACACACACTCACACACTTTTAATGTAAAGAAAATAACACACTGCAACAAACTGTCTGGAGATTCCAGAATAAAGATAACTGCATGATTTGTCTATTATCAGTGTTTTTGTATCAAGCAAATAAAAATATTTCTGGATTTCTAAATAAGATTTATTTCCAAAAATGCCCAGGCCTAACCTTACACCAACTTGTTTTCATGCCCCCCATCCGTGCCCCCCTGAGCTAATACTTGGAATATACTGAATGCAAAAATGCATTCTACATGAAAAATATCATTTATCAAATAAGGAACAAATCAGTCCTTTACTCCCACCTCCACCCAGCCGTTAAAAAAAAAAAGGCTCATAGAATGTAAGAGCTAGAAGAGACCTTGGAGTCCAACCCTTCACCCCAAGTCTTTAAATCATCCCAGACAAATTTTTAATCCCTGCATTAAAAAGCTCTTCTTTAGGCATTTGGGTTTCCACTAAATTGACATAAAATTGTTATACAGTATAGATTGATTTTGGCCAGTTATTTTGTTTAGATTCAGTTGTTTCGCTAGTAAAACTAATAGTGAAAAAGTAATGTTCTTCCCAGTATTGACTCAAAATCTGTGCTATGAATAACAATCCCTGTGAATGAAGCAGCACATCTTCCCAGTTAGACATGTTATATTACTTTCAACCCAAAAAAAATGAACCAGTTCACTTTTGTGATAATAGGAAACAAGGTTTTCCTGCGATAATGACAAACTGTAATAAGGCCACCTCACCCATCTTCCTCCCTTATTTTTCCTCTTCTCTTTTATGCCTCATGAGAAATAGCAGAAACTTTTACTGTTCTCTGGATCTGAGGAATCAGTTTGAGCCTAGTTTCTTCTTTATAACAAATAATTTAATTCATACAAGAGATAAGGAGATGTAGTAACTTCTAAATCAGAGATGGAGAACTTGTAGCCTTCCAAGATATAGCTAATGTTAACTCGCGAAGCTTTCCCGACCTGCTCCTAATTTGCCATAGGCAGGAGGATGGGAATTGCACCTCACAGATGCACCAAGGAATTCACACCTCAGTCAAAACAAGACACAGCCAAGCCAGCCGAAGCCAAGGCCGTCTCCACGGAAACCCACAACAGCTGGAGGGAGTGATTTCTACGAGCCATGAAATTGCTTCGTTGGGGAATGTGACTGTAACACACTCTAGGGGGAGGGAAAACAGGATCAGAGGCAAGGCAGGAATTGGGTGAAGCCAGAGTTGGCTTCACCTAGGTACTGCTGACATGGAGCTCCTAATAAACAACTGGATTATTCTTGCTAAATGGCTTGAGACTCTTAATTTTATTAGGGCATTGGTCGGAACCCTGACAGCTGGATTCAGTGTAAATCATCCATGATTGTTAACCATGTTGGCCAAGACTGATAAAGACTAAGTTCCAAGATATCTCATGCATCATATTTTCCTGGCCCATATTTAAACCATGAATCATAATCTGGAATCAAATGGCAAATATATTTCCTGAAATAAAACCATCTACTCAGTGCAGTAGAACACTTTCTGAGATTCTCAGTTATGTCTACTGATAGAAGAAAGGTGCTCACACAAATTGAAACAGGATGTTCAGTTCAAGTTTCATTTCCCTACCTTAATAAAATACCAAATCAGTGTGCAGAAAAATATATTAGAAAAAAAGTTGCAAGTATTTTTAGGTAACATTTATGTATTACACATTCGTATATGTTGTCCGATGAATTCAAGTCAACTCAAGTTGTTTTACAAGAATAAAAAAAAATCAAAACAATAAAACTAACTCTGCCAAAAATCTGCAATGGTGGAATATAAAAACAATAATAGCATAAAAACAAAGGCAAACAAGACAGTGTATCATCAGTAATTACATACATATTTATTTAAACTAGAATCTCCCAAACTAGCGTCCTGAAGATGTGGTAGATTTGGCAGGATTTCTGAAAGTTTTGGTTTCAGTTCATCTGAAGGATGCTAAATTGGAGAAAGTTATGACATCGCTTCAAGATAAGTATACTGAATACAGTATACTATATATGCAGAACAAAGAATGTTTATTTAAGTAAGGTGTCAAAGGCAAAGTGTTGTCTTTTACAACAGATGGAGACAATGAAGGTGTGTAAATTAAATACTGTATAATGTAAGTAGAAAAGAAAATACTAAAAAAAAAAGGAAAGGTATAACTATGTCAATGGAAAAACACACAAAGTGTGCTTGAAACAACAAATATCTGCGCAGTAATAAACAAATATAGAAAACTGCAATGTGACAATGTATGGAGATAGGTAGTATAAAACATGATCTCATATTTGAATCTGCTTTTCCTTCAAATATTGAAAGTTATTAAAAGGACTGAAATGATAATTAATGATACAACTGAAGACAAAAAATAAAATAAATATGCATTATGGAAAATGCATCTGTAATGTGCTCATGGCAAAATGCTACTTTTTAAAAAAAGGATCAAACTAAGATTAAAAAGAATGAACATTTTTAAAAAGCTTAGTGAAACACAATAAAACCAAATATTTTATCTTAGTTTTAATTTTGTCCCCTGAAGAACCTTGTATTCAAGAGGATAAGAATTCCATTTGCTGAATGGATAGTTCTGCAAATTAAACTCTTTTTCCAATCATTCAACCAAAAGTTTGCATTGATTTTTTAAAATACACTTCGTTTGATTTAAATGAAAATTTGAATCCAAGTGCAATGACAGACAGGCCATTATTATTAACTGTTAATAATTTATATCACTTGAAATTGCTCATACAAGTATACAAAAAAAATCTTTCATTTATAAAGAAACAACAATTTATTTTATATTTGGATCACCATTTTCTCCTTTTCTGTACACCAATTTTCTTTTCTTTTTAGTTGTTGCTAGTGCTGGATGTATGGTTTTGTTTTGTTTTGTTTGTTTTTCTGTTTTGTATTTTACCTTTTATGATAGAACAAATATACTTAAAACAAAAAAATTGCATATCTAAGAGTAGGAAGGAGGAGGTTGGCATCTTAAAAAAATGCAATGCAATGATTTAATGTACACAGGTTTACACAAGTAGTCCTTGACTTATGACCACAATTGAGCCCAACATTTTTGTTCTTAAGTGAGACATCTGTGAGTTTGCCCCATTTTACAACCTTTATTGCCATAATTGCTAAGTGAATCACTGCAGCCGATAAGTTAGTAACACAACTGTTAAGTGAATCTAGCTTTCCCGTCGCTTTTGTTCATCAAAAGTTCACAAAAGGGGAACATACATGATTTTGGGACACAGCAATGGTCATAAGTATGAACCAGTTGCCAAGCATCTGAATTTTGATCACATGATCATGGGGATGCTATAAAGGTGGAAACCAGTCATAATTTACTTTTTTCAGTGCCATTGTAACTTTGAACAGTCACTAAATAAACTGTTCTAAGTTGAGGATTACCTGTTCATTTATGAGATTAGTAAAACGCAGGAGTGGGATTCAACCGGTGTTACTACCGGTTTGATGACTATGTTTTGCATGTGCTTGCGCGCTTCGTGCATGTATAAAAACCATTAAGCTGTGCCGCCCGGACAGCTGAAAAGCGCTGCGCGCGGGTGCGCAGTGTTTGGAAAGCCACTTTATTCCTGATTTTTCAACCTCAGCCGTGCCGCGCAAAGCACCTGGCATCCCACCCCTGGTAAAACGGATACATTCCTTGGTTGACCAATCGGATACCAAGTTCTTGTTTGTTCTGTTACACTGAAATGAAGCAATATTTTCTGTTGTCTGGTTTAAAATATACTTCCTTTCATGTGAGATGGGCAGTTATACAAATATGATAAATAAATATACTTATTTCAAAACATACCAGTAATAGGTGAGTGAATTCCAGTAATTCCAGATTTTGCCAGCTGCTGACAGCATTTTATAGATGTGCCGAATGAAAGATAATAGGGACTTAATTCAGATAGTAATTGCTAAAGAACCCCAAATAAAAAGAGAAATGTACAAGTCTCTCATCCAGAGAAAGAAGAGCTATTATCATCCTTCAACCCCTGGGTTTTATTGATTCTCCTTCGTGCAGGCATTCATCTATCCAGCTAGAGTAAGGCCCACTGGAGAGGCTCTTTCTTCAGCTACTAACCCTTCTAAAGAAATGCCTATTCCTTGTGAACATTTTCAACTTGTACCTTGGCAAGAAGCCTCAATTCTCTTGAAGCATTTCTCCATAAAACTCTCCGAGGACATGAGCAGAACTCATGGGGTGAATGAAACACACGTGGCTATGCTTCCATTTTTATTCCGACATTTAGAGAAAATAATATTTTTAACTGTAGTTATATTTAGAATGATAGCCTCTCGGTGGAATGCATAGATAGCAGGGGAATGAATTTTGATGAAAACTATTAGCAGGCTATATTTCAGATGAAAGAAGTGCCAGGAATCCCTTTCATTCCAGTGGGAGGGGAGGAGGAGAGCGGGAGGGAGGGAGGGAGGGAGGGAGGGAGGGAGGAAGGAAGGAAGGAAGGAAGGAAGGAAGGGCATGACTGCTGCTGTTTGATCTATTTTAGCAACTCTGCACATCATTCTCTTCATAAATAAGTACCAAATGGAAAAAGAAGACAGGAGAATTCAACAGCTAGCACAATAACATGCCAGTTTGTTTTCTTCATTCTAATTATACTTTTCGTCTGCAAGAAATGAATCACTTTTCTAGCTTGAAAAGGGAAAGGAGAGAATTGCCTCTTTAACAAAGCTGTGGTTTTAGCACAAACATCTATATTTACAGAAAAACACCCATTCAAAAATGTGGTTGCCTACATTTCTGAATGTATAATGCTATACAATCTTGCTTGAACTTTAATAAGTAATGCTAAATATGTTGAGTAAGGTTTTTTTTTTAAGGTATGGTTTTAAGATTTTGCATGTGAATGAGTAGGATGGCTGTTTTTCTGCAGTCACATTTCTGAAAATAAAATTTAATGAACACACCAGGGTTTACATCTCGGTCAATAGGTATTTATTGCACACCTTTGTCAAAGTAATGCCCTACCTTCTTTCCAAGAGCTCAGGGCATTGTAAATAGCATTACCTCTTCTCGTTTTTCCTCAATATTTAGTTGGGTTGGGCTGTGAAAGAGCACCTATCCAAAGCCACCCGATGAATTTCCCAGGGCTGAGGGGGACTTTAAACTGGGTCTTCCCACTCTTTGTCCAACAACAGTCACAACACCATAGTATAATTCTCATATTGGGAGACCAACATAATTTTGCTAGCTATGGTTCCAATCGCACCCAACAGCAAATATTATCTGGATTGGATTGAGTGGCTAGTCATTTTCTACAGATTATAAAGATTCAACTTCTTCAGAGCACTGGAAGAAGAGGCATGGTACAATAATGACAATGAATATTGTTTCCACACACAACTCACTTGAACAATGATGGAAAGTGCTACTGAAACAGATTACGTTTTTAAACCCAAAGAATTTTTGACAAATAGGCAAAACTGGATTGATCAAGTTTATATGATTAGGCAGACATTAATAAAGCTCTTAACCGGCCCACAGTGAATATTTTGCTCTTCTCTATCATACGGAAACAACATGAAGCCAACTGTGACTTAATAAAACAAAACAAGTTTTATTAATACACTAGCTTAATTTATTCACCTTGATTACAAATTATCTAAATATATGAATCAGGTCCATATTTTTTTTTAAAAAGGATATACTGCTACAGCATGTAATAAAAATATTATGATCTGATCTGATCCGATAATATAATAATACAATATAATAAACAGAAATTCTTTTTTATCTAAACTAGAAATAGCTAGTTTTTTTTTAATGTGGAACAAAAATTTCCATTTATATAATAAGGCCAATCCCTAAGATCAATCCCAAATGGATCACATTAAAGCTCACTCCAAGTAATTTTCATAGAATTTACTTTCATGTTCAATAAAACATCATATATTTGAAGGAAGGAATTATATCAAGAATTGAATATTTAAAAGAATCAAAGTCTCTAAACACGATCAATTTTCCTATACACATACTCACTGTAATTTCCTGTTCATAGGTCCAAACACCACAGGCCAGTTCAATGCAGAATATCACAAGCAAACTTCCAAAATACTGCAGAACAAAAAAAAAAAAAGCATTCCATTTTTTATTATTTTAAACTAAAGTCAGTCTTAGAAAGGTGTTTTTTTTCTAGCCATGCAACCCCACAAAGAAACAAATATATAGCTCCTTTAAACAAAAGCACAAAGCAAGCATGATTTTGACTATTTTAAAAAATCTAAAACATTTGGGCTGTATTATTGAGCAAACTAGTTGGGTCTTAATTTCCTAAATGTTCTTTTTTGTTGTGGTGGTAGAAAACTGCCCTTGTCTACATTTAGTAGCCAAGAAGGGTCAGCCTTGGCTAAGCCATAGATGAGATTCCCAAAGAGGAGCTGGAGACTAGACTGTAATTTAAAAAAAAAAAATCTTGAACAAAAGGAAAAAGAAAACTTTTGCACTTTTGAAAGGGAAAGACTGCATTAGGGAGTGCTCCATTTAATCAACAAGAGTGGAATCTGTCTCAAAAGTATCTTTATTCTTTACTTGAATACAGCCTCATGAAAAACGGGGGGGAGGTGGAATAGCACTAAGGAAATAGGAAATAGGAATGGAGTGCAATGATTCCAATGAAAACTCTCCCCAAGTCCACTTATTTATTAATTTTTCACAATTCTGAACTGTCCATCTCTTACACCGGGCAGTGTACAATTAAATGCCAGCATATAAAATCTATATATAAAAATTAAAATGTTAGAATTAAAATTTCAACATTGAGCAATTTTTAGAAAGGGGCACGAATAATTAAGTCCTGTTAAAAAAATCAACTGAAAAGGCGAAGGGTGGGCATGGACCCGTCCCATGGCTGTGTGCTCCCTTGGACTCCCCATGCAAAGGTCACAAAGCCATGTTACATTTTCCTCCAACCCAATGTTTCTCAACCTTGGCAACTTTAAGATATGTGGACTTCAACTTCTCAGAATTCCCCAATTAGATATGAAAATAGCATGTCTAGGGATAGCCTTACAACCGTTTTGGCCCTGGCAAATCTAATCCTGTTATCAACCACATTACAAGACTGCTGTTTATCAGCAACCATCCAACTCGTCCACTTCTAGTTTGGCTTCAGACTGGACAAATGAAAATAGTCAAAAAGCTACTTCAAGCCCCTGAAATTTTACAAGCAAACGAACAAATTTTGCAGAATGTTAAAAGATAATCATGCAGTAAGAATTATAAATAAGCCCGTCTTGATTTCTAAAATATAAGATGATAGCCATAAAAATTAGAAACTTCATTCTATGTGCATAACAGACCATCCATAAAAAAGAATGATTCTATGCCAGGTGTCTCAAACTCAATTTACCTGGGGGCCGCTGGAGGCAGAGTCTGGGTGAGGCTGGGCCGCATAAGGGATTCCACAAAAAACGTTGTTAAAAAAATATCCTCAAATGTTATACTTTCATATCATGGTGGGGGCCATAGAATATCGTCCTGCGGGCCGCAATTGGCCCGCAGGCCGCGAGAATGAGACCTCTGTTCTATGCCTTATACAACATGGAAAAATGATTTTATTGATTTATCAAAATTATTTGCCATCCATCTCTGTTCAGGTGACTCTGATCAGCTTCAAAATTACATCAAATTCCATATATTACTTGCACAAGGCCATGTAAAAGCACAAGAACTGCTATACCACTCACTTCATTCACCTCAACCTGGCAATATCGCTCAAGGGATTATGTTCTTTTCTACCACGGCGCCTTGTATGAACTTTGAATTTCTAACACAGACAAGTAAAATTAGCTGGTCTACTGAGTTACTCTGAAACGAAGTCCACTGAAATTAATGGACAAAAGTGAACTCAATGCAAAAGATCAGCTGTTCTGCTAAATTAATCAAGCTGCAAAAATGTTTATGGACCTATAGCAACACTTGTCACCAAGAAGGTGGTAGTAATGAATAAAGTTGAATGAGAACTTAGCAGGAACTGGTAGTATTGTTTTAGATAGTATGTGTAAGGTCCTGCCTCAGCTATCTTCTCAGGAAAGCACGACTCTTGAAACGGTAACAGTTCAAAAGGAAAGTGAGAGAAAGTGATTGCAAAGAAGTCAGGTGGAATCTGAAAAGCCACACAAAGCATCAAGCTTTTTCCCCTCTTCAAATCCCACCCAATCCCCCAGTTCACCAGTACTCAATAATATGCCACAAAGGTATTTTGAGAAACTCTGAGATGTTAACTTGATAGTAGTTCACTCTCAGGGCACTGCGACCTTGGGTAAGCTGGCTCTGGCTGGGAAGCAGCCTATTCATCCAGCCCCTCCCAAAATCCCTCATGTTACAGCAAAAGTGAAAGCAGGCAAAGAATTCAGCTCCAACAACCTGCCCCCTCCACCTCCAGAATGGCAGCATCCCATTGGGGACCTGACATGCTGCCCCCCATGAAAGAGACATCACATCAAGCTGTAGTTGTCAGATTCCATGTCATTGTTTGGTGGGGTCGAAGTTCCTTCCTCTCTATAGGGCAAGGGTTATTATAAAATATAAAAAATATATAAAAGCAACTCTTATGACCTCCATCCTTTTCAGAGCCATTTCTTTTCTATAAGGTAGCAGCTTCGTAGGCCTCCCCCTCTTGGGTCTGGTCCACTCTCTTCACTGGGCAGCTGGTGTAGTTACTCAGCAGCTCGGTGGCCTTTTCTGCCATACTTGAAGTCGGTGGTGGGGCATGCCAGTTGGATTTGCACTTTGCTTGACTCTTTCTTCCTCTTAGGGGGTGATTTCTTTCAAGATTTGTGGCCAAACAATACTTGTTTCAAGTCTGGTCAATTTCCACTTCCTTGGCCAGCACAGACCAGTTGTGGAGGCAGAGGAGGGGAGCTCCCAACGCGTGTGGCGTACAGGTTATCCTTAAGCCCATCTTTGAAACAGCTCACGAGGATGTCTTCCTGCCGGTCGAGACGGCACGCCAGGTTATGGAATTCCTCTGTATATTCAGCCATCAGACTGTTCCCTTGCTGGGGAGTCTTTATGGCTTTATGGTCAGCTAAGGCAGCTTCAAACTGCCTCTGAGACCTTGCTCCACCTTTGAACGTTGGGGCCCTTGGCATCTTTTGGCTGAAATACCGTAGCTGCAGCAGTCTTGGCCAGGGTGGCAGACACCACGGCTGTGATATTGAGGGATGAGAGTCTCCCTTCCCACTCCTTGGCTTGGCTCCAGCAGCCACCATCACCTGACATCTGCAGCAATGCCTCCCCTGCTTTCAGGTTCTCGAATGCATCCATCATGCAACACATGGCTTGCTTCATGAGGAGATCAGCATGATCGGGTTCATCCCCTTCCACCTCCTCCTCCTCTTCCTCCAATTCTTCTTTCCAGTCACATTGGCGGCTGCCTCGGATGAGGGTGACTCCCTTGGTCCGCCCCTCCCAGTCATCTTTCTTCCTGCCGCCGATGGACCATCTGGGCTTTGCTGATTTCCCCAGGCTTGTAGCTTCTCCTCTGTCCATCCTCCAGCCTTGGTTCCTTGATGAGTCTTACTGAAGGCTTCCCCCCAACATTCAGGTTCCTCTTGGATGCTGCCTTGGGTGGACATGGTTTGCATGGTCCCCATGGTAGGGCTGTGTGCTTCTCCAGGTTGACCACTTTGCAGGTTCTGCCTAATGTAAGGACCTACCACAGCTATCTTCTCAAGAAAGTGTGACTCTTCAAATGGTAGCAGTTCAAAAGGAAATTTTTACTGAGAGAAAGTGATTACAGATAAGTAAGGTGGAATCTGAAAAGCCCATGCAAAACATCAAGCTATTTTTTTCTCTTCAAGCCTCACCCAATCCCCTAGGAGCCAATAATAACGCCGCAAAGGCATTTTGAGAAACTCTGAGGCGTTAACTTGATAGTTGTTCAATCTCAGGATATTGCAACCTTGGTTAAGCTGGCTTGGGGCTTCCTTCCAGTCCCTCCCCCAAATGCCCAAAGTTACAACAAAAGAGAAAGCATGCAAAGAATTCAGCTCCAACAACCTGCTCCCTCCAGAATGGCAGCAACCCGTTGGATATAGTGTTATTATTCGTATCACAGAGAGTAGTTTATTTAAGGCCATTTTGTGAGTTAATGAGATTGAACCAACAGGCCTGTGTCTTACAATACCAAATTGTCATTATACTGTCTCGACTTTTTAAAAGTCAGCCTAAGCTATGTGATGATTAGGTCAAGTTCCAGAATAGATATAAGAAATTATTTCTGTTAGCTTCCAACTGAAGGGAAATTGAGCTGCAAAAACTTCACTAATACTAGCATATTCTTTAAGTTTCTCTTTTTAAGCCCAAACACCAGAATATGTACATGGAACTTTAGGTGGTACACCTATAAGAATACTACTCCCACTAATTATGAATACAAGGAGTAATAGAACAGAGACTAAATTCTAATAGAAAGAGCCTTAACTTGCATAAAATCTTGAGTACATAGAAGCAAGCTCCAGTAAATACAGATATTCCTCAACGTATGACCACAATTGAGCTCAAAATTTATGTTGCTAAGTAAGACATTTCAGGGAGTTTTGCCTCATTTTCTAACCTTTCCTGCCACAGTTAAGTGAATTACTGCAATTGGTAAGTTAGAAATTTGATGATTAAGTGAATCTGGCTTCCCCATTGACTTTGCTTGTCAGATCACAAAAAGTGATCACAACGCTCCGGGACACTGCAACCGTCATAAATATATTCCAGTTGCCAAGCATCTGAATTTTAATCACATGGCCATAGGAATGCTTGAATGGTTGCAAGTATGAAAACTGATCATAAGTCACTTTTTTTTTTCAGAGCTGTTGCATCTTTGAATGGTGACTTAACAAACTGTTGTAAGTCGTGGACTACCTATATTACTTATTGCATTTTGAATAACAAGTTCAAGTAAATATATTGTAGTGGATTGAAGGGCATACAGACTATTTGATGACTATGGACTGATCTATTTTTCTTGCTTGCAGTGGTGTGAAAATGCCCTACAGTCATTTAGCATCTCCAATCCATCCCCAACCCTCCACCATCGGCATCTTCTTGTTCCAGTTCAAAAGAAGTGCCTCCCAGCTTCCTCTCACCTAAGTGATACCAACTGGTCCCTCTGAAGTGCATCAAACCAAAGCGACTATGGGCAACCTAATAAGATTCCTGGTCATCGGTTTTTAAGACCATCTTCCTTTTGGCAGTGACAAGAGTCAGGGCTTTCCCACAGTGATAACAAGCCCTCTCTCACACACACACACACACTTGCCAACTCGTGGCTAGCAGCGGTTGTGGGGAAAGAAGAATGAGAAAGTCTTTTCGGCGCCAGTTCTCATGGCACCAAAATGAGCTGCTTCTCCACAGTTGAAAAGCCAATTTCCCAACTTCCATTCCCACAAGGTTTGACCTGCTCTCCAGTCCACATTTGCCCATCCTTCCATCTTAGAACTGCTTTTGTATACACATATCTAGTGGTCTTCTGGAATACAGCTTTATTGTAGGGCTGCTGGCTACAGAGCCAGTTCCATATTTTTTTCCCTTGTCAAGAGGAAGAAATGGGGGGACAGCTGCTTTGGTTCCACAACTCCAAACCCAATTCCATGTGTTCTCCAGCAGAGAAAGTATTGGAAAAGACCTCTGGGTCTTCTGCTGCCACTTACTGGCACCCTAGGAAACATTCCTCACCCCACCTCGCTCCTTCTCCAATTTCTTATGACAAGAGAATCGCCAAGGCATAATGTGGTTTGACAGTGTAATCAACACTTCTTTAAGATAGCAAGCTGTTCTGGATGACAGTACTTTACTGTTGCTTTGGGAGAAAGCCCTGTTGTTCTTAAAGCCACTTTAAGACAATGTTGGATGCAGGTCCTCAGAGTAGTAGGCACTATAGGAACTGGTTTTCTGACTGGCTGCCAAAGCTCTGAGAGAAAGGAAACCATATGGTGACGTTGGCAGGGAAAACATAGGCATTTGGGAAAGTTTTTTTTTTTTCCAATGCTACTTTGATCTGTTGGATAACATTGCCTTTGTTTATATTTTCTCTCTATTTCCTGATTTAATGGCAGTTAAATTTTTTGTATATTTATCTACTCCTAAGGTAAAGATAAAAGTTACCTTTGCACACATGTGCTAGTCGTTTCAGGCTCTAGGGGGCAATGCTCATCTCCATTACAAAGCTGAAGAGTCAGCGCTGTCCAAAGATGTCTCCGTGATCATGTGGCCGGCATGACTAAATGCCTAAGGTGCACGGAACGCTGTTACCTTCCCACCAAAGTGGTCCCTATTTTTCTACACGCTTTTACTGCTAGGTTGACAGAAGCTGGGACAAGTAACGGGAGCTCGCTCCATTACACGGTGCTAGGGATTTGAACCACCAAACTGCCGACCTTTCTGATCAACCACAGTCTTAGCCACTGAGCCACCGTGTCCCTAAATTTCCTGATTTAACTGTGGTTAAATTTGTTTGTATATTTATCTACTCCTACTAGAGTTTAATTCTATCTTAGTATCCAAGTATGCTTGTTAAAATAACATGTAGGGAGGTGCTATGGAGTATTGGAAAGTGGGCACATGCCATAAGCAGGTACTAGAGAGAGGGCAGCTGGGTGCATGTCGGTCGCAGAGTTATGGATGGGTACTGAGAACAGGCACTAGGGAATGCAAGAAGATGTACAGGTATCATGGAAGAACAGGCACTACTGAGCAGTGCCATGGGGCAAGTGCTAATAGGTGCTAGAGACCTTGAGCTGGTGAAAAAAATATTAGAGTAGGAGCAACTTCTTGCCAGCTTCCCCACTGACTTTGCTTCTAAGAAACTACAAGGAATGCTAGAAATAACAATCACATGATCATGTCTTGCTGTAACATTGTCATCATTTGCCATGACCATAGGGTGTGAACTCTGAGGACTCATCACAAATCCCCCTCATTCTTCACCATTGTGACTTTGAACTGTGGCCTAACAAGTGGTTGTAACTTGAGGACTACCCATACTCTTCTACATATGAATAGAACAAAGCTAAACAAATTTACAGCAAAAGAGTGTGCCCTATCAAGACGGCCCTTCTGAGTACACAATGGAATTAATGCATTGCTCAAAACAAATGGGAGGACAGACTGAAGCTTTCCCCCTGCCAGATTTATAAACTGAACTAAATCAAAGACCACAACTAGCCATCATTTAGAAAAAAAGCAATACGGGAGCGAAATTATTATATCTTCAAGATCAGCTTAGGAGAATTGTTTGCAGTAAATGGGGGAAAGTCATCGCATAATCATTTTTAATGGTTTTTTTTCCTCCTCAAAATATACAATCTTTCTTATGGTAAACATTTTTAGTATTTCCTCTTTTCTGTCATTGTTAACAGCATTACTAGAAATTAATTTCCCAAGGCACACCTTGCACTTTATTATTGCTTTTTTTATTTCACTGATCAGTGATCAACATGCGGGCAATATGTCTTATAGGCTGACTTCACAATAACATATGAGGCAAGCAAGCAAGCATTACCAGAGTGGAAGTGTGAAAAAAACATTCCATAAGCAAAAATTCAGTCATTCCTTTTATGTTCAATATATTGGCTGATGTGATTCATGTCTAAATGAGAGAAGAAAACAAGATCCTTCATTTCGGTGGTTTTGTGCCTTATAGGAAGGCTGCATAAATGTAACATTGTGCAATTTCTATGGTGAGACTTAGTCAAGAACTTTGTGCTACTATGAAGTGATCTAAGAGTTTTTTAAACCACTTGTTTCTTTCAAAATAAAAGCATTTCTTAACAGCAAGAAAACTTGAGTTCAAGTGTCTATCTTTTTCTTTCTTTTCTTTTCTTTTTCTTTCTTTCCTTCCCTTTGTTCCTTCTTTCCCTCCCCTCCTCCATGTGCAGAATGAGAAAATTCATCATAACAAATTAATCAGAATATCTCAAAGGCAATATGTTCTTATCTCCAACCTACATGACCACCTAATGTTACTGTATATACAAATAAAGAACAAATGGAAGCTGCCTTTTCTTATTTTACCCACAATCCCTACTGACAATATTATTCTGTCTCCTCAGTGTGGTCTCTAGGACTAAACCAAATTAATTGGGTGAGGCCTCTACCATTAATTAAAAGGGGGGAGCTCAAAAGCGCCAACTACCGTATTTGCCGGCGTATAAGACGACCCGGCGTATAAGACGACCCCCCACCACCACCAGAAACGCCCTCCAGAAATCCCCGGGGCTGCAGCGGCAGGGCGGAGTGCCAGGGGCCGTGGGAAGAGCAGGAAGGCTGCAGCCTCGGGCGGAGCGAGGCGAGCGGGATGAAGCGGAAGCGACGCAGGGGATCCGGGAAGCCAGAGGCGCCTTCGCTGCGTCCAACAAGCATCCGAAAGCCGGCAGTGGATATACCGGCGTATAAGACGACCCCCCCACTTGGAGGCATGTTTTTCGGGGCAAAAAAGTCGTCTTATACGCCGGCAAATACGGTATTTAGTATTTGTTATTGCCTCAAAATCATTCAAATAATTTCCTCCAAATAAAAATAATAGATTGAGATTGAATTGTCTTGACCGTAGGCAAATCCTAGAATCCTTGGAGCATCTGTGTGAGGGAAAAATGACAATGTGTAAAATCTCATGCTTATTATGGCTTTGGCAGTGATGAACTAATGAAAGGTTCTGTCAATGATATTCATGCATTGTTGACCTGCAAGTATTAAACCAATAAAAGAAGATCTGCATAAAATGAGCTATGTGTCAATAGGTTTATTGACTGAAATTACCAGTAATTTGCTCCTGTTGCAAAAGGTCTCAGTATGACATGGCAGGATAGATTGGGGCATGTACAGATAGTCCTCACTTAGCAACTACTCATTCAAACTTACAACAGCCGATTGAGAAGACTTCTGGACAATCCTTGAAGTTGCAGCCATCACAGCCTGAAGTTAAGTGATTGCTATTTGGGTGCTTGGCAACTATTGCACAATTATAATGGTCAATGTCCCATGGTCATATGGTCATAATTTACAACCTTCTCTGCCAGCTGCCAAAAAGTGAAGTCAATGGGAAGCTAGCAGGAAGTTGCAAGACATGATCATATGATATAATGCTTAGTGACCATGCACAATTCACTTAATGACTGGAACCGAAACTACTGTTTCAAGTCAAAATGGTCATGTGGTTTTTGCTTAGTAACAGAGATCCCAGTCGCAATTATGTACATTAGCTAAAGACTATCTGTATATTATTCTCATGTATAAGGTAAATGAGAAACTTACAGGATATAGATGTTAGGAATGATGAGTGTATGTTCTATGCAATTATACGTACAAATTTATATCAGCAAAATTGCTGTTTTCTAGAACGAATAAATAAATAATGGGCCTCTCTAGAGGAGATGAAAGAGCAAGGATAAGATATCTATGCCCTCCAGAATTGCTGAAAGATTCACCATCATTTATATCTTTGGTCATACTATGTGTAATTGAGAGTTGTAGTTTAGCAATACTATATATGAAGGGTCTATCATTCCCATGATATTCTAGAGCAATTTAAATATACAACACATGCATAGGCACACATTCTTGAGCTAAAGTACTCTTTATCATTAGTATTTGTATGAAGAGAGACAGTTTTGGTCTAGTCATTAAGGTACCAGGATAGAAAACCAGGAGATTGGGAGGTCTAATCTGTCCAGCTAGCTGTTTTTGGACCAGTCATACTCTCTCAGTCATGAAGTCAGATTTGGGTGACAAATCACTTTGGTCAATTCCTGTAGCCCAATGCGTCAACACTTGGTTGACCTGAAAATATATGGAACCCTGCACTTGTGAGAAAAACTCTAGAAAGGAAAAAAAAAAGTATGAAAAAAGCCAGTTTAGAATAATAGTTAAAGGTACTGGGATAGAAGTCAGCAGACTGTGAGTTCTATTTCTATCTTAAGATTTATGTATGTGGTCATCAGGGGCCAAGATTGCTTGGAAGTCAGGCACTGATGCACACACGCACAGATACCATAGGAATCCTATTCACTTTCACATTCTTACCCCATCTCTTTCCTTTCTCTCTCATATTTGCTTGCCCTATTTCTCTCCATAGTAGAAATCCTGAATGAACTGCTTTGATATCACAGCCTGGATGATGACCTCCCTCTCAGTGGTTGCTGTAGCCTCAGCTCAGAAAGGCATGAAAGGCCTTGAATTTCATTGTCTGTAAGTGCCCACGGTTTCTCAAGAAAGGAAGAAGCGTAGAAATACTGACTAAAGAATTCTCCGCATTGTCTTCCATCTTCATACTTGCAGCTTATAAAGGTAAGGACATGTTTGTTCATTACAATTTTTAGTCCAATGGACCAAGCTGGGAACGAAGTTGTCTATTTTTCAAAGACTTACATTTATATAGTTAATATACTCAGGAGTCAGACATTAGCAAATAAACATGAGGGTTTAATGAAGTATTAAAATCCCTAGTAGCAGATTTTTAAAATAATCCAAGGATAACCAAACAAGTTAATTGGACAAATGTTAATACTGGGCAAATGAGAAAGAAGCCAGAAGAAAATGAGAATGGATTGGAATATCTAGCTTCCGATTCAGAACAACAACCTAAAACATATTTGTAAATATTTCACATGCTTTTCCTAAACTCAGTAACAAAGATTTCAAGGACTAGAGATAATGTAATGATGGTG
The DNA here is from genome assembly GCF_049901735.1 of Notechis scutatus. Lineage (NCBI taxonomy): Eukaryota > Metazoa > Chordata > Lepidosauria > Squamata > Elapidae > Notechis > Notechis scutatus. The sequence goes on from NC_142014.1 coordinate 10,715,540, forward strand.
ATAAGGTTGAATAATTCAATTTGGATTCTGTTTTTACATTGCAATGCAGTGAGATTTTCAGTTGTCCTCTACTTCAGCAGTGATTAGAGATGCTGTAGTGTACAGAATAAAATATTTAGAGAAATAAAATAAAAAACTGACATATACGATATGCAAAACATTCCCAATTTTTTAAAATTGTGATTTCCCACCAGCTAACAATTTCTTTTAACACACAGCATTCTCAAAAATTATTTACTTCCAAAACAAATTTGGAAGGAAAAGTTGAGCAAAAAACCTCCCAACAACCTTGCTTTTTTAGCCTAAGATTACTATTACTCCAACTGTAATTAAAATCTAATAAAGCCTAGGAAACTTGCACACAGATCCCTCTGGAAGATACTATTTTTAGATTTGATTAAAATAATTGAAACTTGAATTCTTGAGTGCCGAATCAAAATCTGGTTTCTTTTGGATGCCTGGTGAAATATGTTTTCCCAAACTGGGAAGGGAGGAGGAACCATTCAGAGAAGAAATTAATGTCACCAGATCCTTAAAAAGAAATTTGTTCCACAACAGATAAGCTGTAAATGAAATTGCAACCTTAGGTCAACAAAAGAAATGTAGCTTTTCTCTTCAGGGAAATCAGTAGCAAACTAAATGTTTCACTCATTCTGGAATTATTTGTTCAGATTTAAGATAAGCACAGATACAATCAAGTTGTTTATTTACAGAGTGTCTTTTTTAAAAGTAAAGGTTATTTTACAAAAAATGCATATATTTCCACAAAAGTATGGTGCTTCCTTGCCTGCCTTATATATAAACTATATACTTTATCATTTTTGAACTTAATGATTTTTTTTATTTTTTTCTTATATTTTAGATTGTTAAACCTGCCTTTATCATTTTTATAAAAAATTACAGGCAACGAACATACATAGTATTCTTTCTTCCTCCTATTTTCCTCACAACAGTCCTATAATAATTTGGGTTGGGTTAAGGAAGAATAATTGTTACTCAATCAGTCATGCCTAATTCCTAATATTTATCCATGTATTCTTGCATAATTGAACAGAAATGAAGCATCTTTTCATCTGTCTCAAATATAACGTGTCTTGTGAAAAAAAAACACTTTTGTGAGCAAAGAGAGATTGCTAAAACAACCCCAATTCTATATACTCAATAGGGTTTTATAGAAAGTTATTTAGTATTAAGGTTTTCAGAAAACCCTAAGCCAATTCATCCCAGAATTTATGGCATGAAAAAAAAAATTTCACATGCAAGCCTTAGCTGCAAGACACACAAATCTCTGGATTTTATCTGATGCCCTCACATATTTGGCTCTGTCTGCACATCCAATCATCAGAGAGCCTAAAAATTAATACAGTAACACATTTATTATACATTTTTGGTCTGGCTTATTACAAAAGAAAGTCAATTTACATATTCACTGTAAAATGGTAAGATTAGGCCAAGGCTAAAGTAAAAACCCTTCACCTGTTCATTAAGGGCCTGCCAGTGCTTATTTGCCAAACATTTATTTTTCACCCGTTTTCTTGATAAAGGTTATTACTGAAGAGATCTGTATCATCATCTCTTCCTAACAGATTTTTTTTTTAAGATGCTGAGACTTTGGAAAGAGTGGAGAGACCAACTAAGATGATTAGGGGCCTAGAGACTAAAGCATATGAAAAAGAGTTGTGGGAATTGGGTATGGCTAATCTAGAGAAAATGACTGGAGTGACATGGTAGCAGTGTCTCAATATGTGAGAGGCTGCCACAAAGAAGGCCCAACCCTATTTTTCAAAGCATTAGAAGGTAAGACAAAAAAACAATGGATGGAAACTAATCACGGAGAGAAGCGACCTAGAACTAAAGAGAAACTTCTTAACAGTGAGAACAATAAACCAGTGGGATAGCTTGCCTTCAGAATCTGTGGGTGCTTCATCAGTAGAGGCTTTTAAGAAGAGATTGGACAGCCACTTGTCTGAAATAGTGTAGGATCTTTTGCTTGAGCAAGGAGTTTGACCAAAAGACCTCTAAGGTCCCTTCCAATTCTATTATTCTGTATTCTATTCTGTTGGGTACAACAAAACTCTACTTTCTTATGTCGCTTTTTAAGAAAAACTCCAGTAAGACTTTCACACACATTCTGTTTTTATCACACAATGATACTTTATTTTATTTTATTTATTTATTTGATTTGCCAATTGTTTACAAGATAATAAGTATAAATGTATACATAGTTGTGAATACATGAAATGGGTACATATAAGAAAAAATAAAAGAATAAGAGAAACAATAGGACAGGGACGGTAGGCACGTTGGTGCGCTTATGCACGCCCCCTACAGACCTCTTAGGAAAGGGGTGAGGTCAATAGTAGACAGTCTAAGGTTAAAGTTTTTGGGGAAGAAACTACAGAGTCGGGTAGAGTATTCCAGACATTGACCACTCTATTGCTGAAGTCGTATTTCCTGCAATCAAGTTTGGTGCGGTTTACTTTGAGTTTGTATCTATTGTGTGCTCTTGTGTTGTTATGGTTGAAGCTGAAGTATTTTATTATTACCTAATTAAAACATTTTTATTACCTAATTAAAACATTAAAAGTATCAAGAGCACCCAACAATGTGGAATATAGAGCACATTCAAAGCTTAATCGGAGCCCTGATCAACTCTGTAGTATAAAGCAAATGGCTACAGAAAGATTATGTCTCTCATATGAAAAATGTCATTTTCCATTCCACTGAAGAATATAGACCAGGGCTGTCAAACTCCCAGCCCACGGGCCAGATGCGTCACATGCTGGCCATGCCCACGCCCAGTTAGCGAAAGGGGGAGAAATCCCAATACATCACATGATGCCACCATGACGACTGAGTTTGACACCCCTGATACAGACCATTTCTGTATCTGTAACAAGCCAACATGGTCAGAAGTATGGATTCCATCAAGATTTGGCTTTTGCCATTTTTTTTAAAATACTGTATCAGTTGGAGCTGTGTATAGCCAATCTGCCCATCTTTGGAAACAGTTAATCTCTTTCTCCATTCTAACTTGTAACTTAGTTCCGTGTAATAATTGGATAAAGGTACTTTCAATGTCAGTGTCTAGCCCAGTATGGCAAAAATAAACACATAAATGGCTCTAGCACTTCTGCTTTTATTCAACAAGACAAAATCCATAGGACAATTAGGTTAGGATGAAGTTTATTTCATTAGATTTTTTAGACATAATTCTTTAAAATCAGTGGTTTTAAAGGTTTGCAATAGCCTTTATTGCAATAACAGTATTATTGTTTGAGACTGAATCCATTTAGAGTTGCAAACAAAGAATTGCTGTATAGCAAATTTCAGAGAAATAAAATGAAGGTTCTACAATCATGATAAATAATGTACTGGAACTGGGGATAGATATTGAAGTAAAAATGTGGTGCTTTCCTTGGAAGAGAGCTAAAATAGCTCACAAATCATCATCACACAAATAGCAAGAGTGAGAGACAAGAAGCCATAGAATTGAACGAAAGGTAGAAAAATTATTTTAAAAGAACTTCATTGGTGCAATACAAAAAGAGCTCAAGATTACAAAAAGAGTACCTATATTAGATAAATCAAATCACAGAAAAAGACTAAGAAATTAGTAATGATATTCATGTGATTGTCTCACTTTACCGTGCAGGATTTCATGCTATTATCAAAACACTGCTGCTATATAATAGAAAACAGTTATTGCTGTCTATAATGTTCAATATTCAGGAAAAGAGATTGTTCTGAGATAAGCTAATCTTGAAAGAGTCATCCATGACCATATTCTCATTGAATTAAATGGAAGTTTAATCATTTTCTGAAGCTTGGAGGGCTGACCCCACCAACACAGATTGCGTATTTTTTCTCTCTGAGATTTTAATGTTCTACTGAAATGCCATTATCTTAAACACCAGACTATCTTAACGAGAAAAAACAAACAACACAACATTGGCCCTGTAAAAGAAGGGAATTACCATTATTACCCTGCTTATCCCATTTGCTTTTATTTTTAGATCTGCTAAAAATAATAAAAAGGAAAGCAGAACTATAAACCTGTTCTTTGTACTCGCTCAATTTCATAGCAATAGTGAAATTAATTCACAGGTGTTCATAAAGCTTAACATTGCAGAAAGGAAGAAATTATTAATTATGCCGTCAGCAGTTTAAACTATACTTCACTGTACTGCTTCAGCACATTCTCCTATTAAATCAACAAGGCTTATGCAAAAAAAAAAAATCATTAAACAGACAAAACATTAGTGGTTCCAACTTAATGCATTTTGCAAAAGGCTTATGGAAAAGACAGTTCAGAGAAAAGTAAAGGGGAATTTTTTTAAAAAATAGGCTCCCCAAAGCTATTGCTCTGATATTTATACTCCTCAACAATTTCCTTGGCAAATGCATGGCTTCCTTAGAGAAAAAGATCTAACAATTATGACATCAGGCTTAATGTTCAGTGTATGCTAACTTCTTCAACTAAAAGGCCAGGTTTACAGTTAGCCATTTAATTAACAGCTAATTTCTTTACTGATCTCCTGGTCATTTTGAACAATATTAGATGGCAGACAAAAACACCCAGGCATGCAGCCTCCAAAAAATGCCTTAGTTTTAAATTGGAACATTCTCAGAAGGTTGTGTGGCAATTTTTCTTCCCAAAGTCTTGGAAAATGTGTGTTAAAGGACTGTATTATGGAAGCTATACGTGAGACTCCTTCCCTCCCTCCCTTCTTTCCCTCCTTTTTTTTTGATCTTACACAGCTTTAGTTTCATAGATTTAAAGAATCACAAAACAAAGATAACCAAGTACCATACATGTTGAATATATTTCCATAAACATTGCAAGTATCTGACCTAGCATTTCAGTAGAACATTTCATATGTACGGCCTCCAAAGTATTGGATCCCAATTCTAATGTCACAAATCTCACAATAATTACTGTGACAATATTAGACCCTACATGACAATCCTGGGACTCTGACTCCATTAAATTGGGAAGTATAAGCTAACTACTTTTCCAATAGACTATAATATCTCTCCAATTTTTTTCTCCCCTTTCCTCATTGTTTTCATTTTCAAGGAGGCGGCAACCCACTTTCATAACTGTCCTCAATTCCACGTATGCTCTCACACACAAGCTGAACTCACATCCGTTCAAACTCAGTGGCAAAAAAACCCAAATTATTGTAGCATGATTTCACATTATTTAGTGTAGGAAGTAAGCAGTATGGAAATAGGAGAGATTGGCCTTCTGGTTCAATGCCCTTCCTTATTTATGAAGTCAAATCCTAAGAATAATTATGGCATGTCATCTTGCCTCCAAATTACATCTGTGTGATCTCATATTCTTGGGGTTGTGTGCAATGCGTTGTCTGCCAAGGGTCACTCCAGGACAATGTGCGAAATCCAAACTATCTCCTTTACTAGCAAACCGATTTCCTCTCCGTCTGACATTAGTAACTTTTTACTGAAAATATTGGAGCTGCTACATTATGAAGCAAAGACTCAGCATAGAGCAGGGGTGTCAAACTCGTGGCCCACGGGCCGGATGCGTCACATGCTGGTCCTGCCCCCCGCCTGGTTTAGCAAAGGGGGGGAAAAGTCCTGATATGTCACGTGACACTGCCGTGACGATGCAAGCTTGACACCCCGGACATAGAGCAATCAATTAGGTAGTCTAGCAACAATTGGGACTGCCAATTCAGTCACTAAGCATAGGTGCTTTGTTTATTAACTCTGTTTGTTGCAAGGTGGTTGCAAAGTATGTGAATGGCAATCACATGATCATGGGACATTGCAACAGTCATAAATGTGTGCCTGTTATGAAGCTCACAAATGACTATCTCATGACTGCTGGATGCTGTGACTCCTGTAAAGGTGAAGATTGATTGCAGAGAGTTCTTTTAGTACCAAAACTTTGAATAGTTGCAGCATGAGGCAATTAGTAAGCAAGTACTACCGTATTTCAAACTATGCCTCCTAGCCTTACACTTATAAAAAATATCACAAGAAAATAAATATGTTTTCGTATGGCATATGATTGGGCCATCATAAGTTGGATACTAGCACATTGGGAAAATATATCAATTTGCCTTTTAATAATTGTTTTATATTTTACGGTGGCTATATTTTCTGGTTTTTTTAATCATAGTAGATATTCTATGAACAGCATCAGCCATGTGATTTCAATGTTGAAAAATATTCCCATTGTAACGTTGCAGATTTCACTGGACTAGAAAAGGCAACAGATTTTTCCACTGTAAACTATCATTTCTTAAATGAATCATTCCTCTTAACTTCTTCTTCACTTCCTCTTTTATCATTTCAGGTGTTAAGGAAGATACAAAGTGCTGGCTCTTTCTCTTCTAGTGGCCTCAACCAATTGTTAATTGATGTTGTTGTAGTGTGTCTTTATTTTTGTGTCTCCATCTTCTTTTGGGTCTGCCTTGTGTTTGTTTGGTCTTCTCCTCTTACACTTCAGAATGTGGAGCTTTTCTTGAGGTATCGTCATGCATTTTCCCAATCTCTCCAACCATACATATAATTTTCCAAGCTACCATAATTTATTCAACAACCGTTCAGTTATGAAAGGGCTGAACAAAGGACACTTAGACGGTCCTTGTAATTCCCACGATCACGCTATCCCTGCAGTCATGTGACTCTGAGCCAGGTGCTTATTGCAATTATAATGTTGCAGCAAGTTGCAGTCACAAAGGGAAGCTGTCGGGAAATCATAAGTTGTGATTGCATAAGATCCTTGCTTAACCCGTAGCGTCCTCGCTTTAACCATGGCAACTGGGACTGCTTGCTATGGCTGAGCAATGTGATAATAGGATATTGGGCTTTACAACCCATGTTGCTTAGCTGTGGGAATTCTGATCCCAATTGCCGTCATAACCCAAGGACTACCTGTATCTTCTCCCCTTTCTCTCTCTCTCTGTCTCTCTCTTTTTTACTTGTCCGTAGTATATCACTTTTTATCACTAAAATGAATATTCGTCAATGACTGTAACCAGAATGCATCAATGACCTTGCATAAAGGGTGGAAGAGAAAACAATCAGACAAGAGAGATAGGAGTCCTCGGTTGCTTAAGAGTCAAAGAAAGAAACTTAGGAAGAGCTCACCCTAATAGATCAAACAGTTAAAAGTGGAGGCAGGAAATTTGTGCCTTCAGATCTCTTGCAAGGTTTTGTTAATGTAGTCTTAAAATAAAGTAGAATTTGTTCATCTTGTGTTTCCTATATGGTTCACAGGAGGCTTATGTAGGTCAGATAACATGCTTTATACCTGATATGACATGCTTAGCCTATATTTGTATTATGACTGGCATATATTAATATTATCTTTTAAAGAAAAACCTGAATGTCATTTATCTTCCATTGAATTAAATGAGAAGGATTGAACTTTTCGAGTAAATCCAATTTAACAGGTGCTCTAATTCCTCAGTTCTAAAAAAAAAAACAAGAATGAAAATAAAAAGGGCAGACAAATCTTAACATTTCAACTGGTGTTTTCTTTATCCTTCAGTTCATCTGGTTTTACTACAAGCTCATCGTCTGAGCCACTACATTTTCTTTATTAGTGTGATGAATGAATTATTGATTCCTGTTTGCGGCATCTTCACATTACAACAGTAAACAGCTCATTTAACAATTAGTCAAGAAATGGAGTGTATTTAGGAAAAGATCATTTATTTTTTTGCTTATCAGTTGAGCCAGCAAGAGCTGGGCTTTAGGCTCCTGGGAGTGAAATATTGTTGGTTAAGAGCTTCAGGAATGTCTAGGCTTGATTTAATGAAGTTTGATTGCTCTACACACAGTGTACATGTGTTTATTTCCAGATTGTGTTAAAGAGCAATCACTAGGATTTTTTTCTTTTTCTTCACTGGCATTTCAAATAAAAGAGGAAAAATAGAAAGGACTAAATTCCATTGGCTCGTTTTGTTGTTTCTTTCATTGCCCTGCAAAAATACCATATAACAAACATTATTCTGAGACTTTCAAAAACAGAAAAACCCGCTGGCTTAAATTTTTTGAAGGGCTTGTTATGGAAGGGATTGGATTCTGACTGCTGCAGAATTATGTGGAACTATTTCTTCTCGCAATTGGAAAACTACTTTTGCTAATACAGCTTAAAATTGCCTTTGTCTTCTTTTTCTCTTTTTTTTTTTTTTTTTTGCAGCCAGCAAACCCTGCTGACTCTTACTTTGTTTGTAATCAACTACTATTTTAAAGATCTTTTTCAGCATGCATTGCTGACCAAAGAAAAGAGTAAATCAAATGCAAGCACATTTGTGCTGTCTTCTAGTTCAGGGTTCCCCAACCACCGGTCCCCGGACCGGTACCGGTCCGTGGAACAATTTCTACCAGGCCGCCGGTTTGCTGGGCGCCGCCATCTTGTTTTGATGAGAAAGTGCTTCCGGTGAGCTTTTCTGGGTAGAAAGCGGCATTTGGGTGCTGAAAGAATCCTCGCGCCTTAGTTTCATCGAGGGGGGGGCGGCTTCGAACAAAACTAAGGCACGAGGATTCTTTCAGCATGCATGGCAAGGCAAGCCGAGTGACCGTCCCGAAGCCATCGCGAAGCCCATCGACACAGGTACAAAGGAGGAGTTGAAGGTGGCGGGGAGAAGCGGGGGACGGCTGGCTGGCCGGTTGCTCGGCTCGCCTTGCCATGCGTGCTGATGCCGGTACCGGGCCGTGGATGATTTTGTGATGCCGGTACCGGGCCGCGGATGATTTTGTGATGCCGGTACCGGGCCACAGCACAAAAAAGGTTGGGGGCCACTGTTCTAATTTCATTACTGTTCTTGCTTAGTGCGCCCCAGCTAAAGAGCATGGAGGGCAAGCGAGGCTAACTGAATTTTGAGATTGAGCAATGAACTCACTCAGACCTTATGGGCCCTGGTAACAGTCTGATAATCTGTTGCCCCACCACCCTGTGGAGCATTCTCCCCCTGGAGGTGAGGCAGGCCCCCCACTCTTCTGACCTCCTGAAAAGAAGTTAAAACATGCTCTGTAGCCTCATATGGGGAACCCAAAGAAGCATGCAGTCGTGGGATTGGTTGGTGGCCTGATAGCCCTCCCTTTGCCTGTTTGATTAATTTCTAACAGATCTTAATCATTCTTGTCTCCTTCTAAAAAAAAAAATCTTGAAATTGTAATTCTAACATTTTAATTTTTGCATACTCTTTTTGTGTTCTGACATTTTATTGTACATCGCTCAGAGTTCCTCTTTAAAGGAGATATAAATAAATACAAATAAATAAATTTTATTCCTGTACGCTAGTACCTGCCTTGGTAAAATCTGAATTGTGAATACAGAACATGGCTTAGTCCAGTGGTCCCCAACCACCGGGCCCCAGACCGGTACCATGGATCATTTCGTACCGGGCCGCCTATTTTGCTTAGGTGCCGCCATCTTGTTTCGACAGCGCTTGAGAGAGTGCTTCCGGGCGAGCTTGTCGGTCGTCGGTTGGAAAGCGGCGTTTGGGTGCTGAAGGAATCCTCGCGCCTTAGTTTCGTCAAAGGGGGTGGTGGCTTCGAACGAACAGCCATCCCAATGGCGGTGGAGTCTCGCATTACTCAGGAGGAGATTAAGAAAGAGCCCGAAAAGCCCATCGACCACTAGAAGGTACAAAGGAGGAGTTGAAGGTGGCGGGGAGAAGCGGGGGATGGCTGGCTGGCCGGTCGCTCAGCTCGCCTTGCCTTGGTCGTGCGTGCTGATGCCGGTACCGGGCCGTGGTACAAAAAAGGTTGGGGGCCACTGGCTTAGTCCACAGGTTGGATATCAGCATGCCTTTCATACCTCATTGCAATGCACGTAGACCAAATAATTGGGCTCTTCTTAGATGGGAGAGGGGGACCAGAAGATTTGAAAGGGCAAAATGTTGGGCTTGTTAGATGTTAAATGTTAGATTTTCAGACATTAAACATCTTGAACCCTCTGGCTATCGGAGCATACCCCTAGCATGTTTTATGAAACTTAGGCAAGCCCTTGAACCTCTAAAAGTTCCCTACCTCTAAGACTAGGGCACTTGCTTTTAATGGCAATGACCATTAACAAGCTATTTTTTAAAACACACACATATACACACACACACAGAACATTTCTTCAATTGAACATTAAATGATACATCAGTGAATAAAAAGAGATCTTACCCATACAAGCAAGAAAAGGTTTCTTTTTACTGTTCCACAATACCCCAGCATTCCAATAATGATCAGAAAACAGCAGACTGCAATCATGACTGGATGGACAACTGGAAAATAAGTAGACACAACTGCCTCCTCCACTCTGAAAACAAATGAAACATAGATCAAGTTTATAGAGTGGAGTCCAGCTTTCCTACAAAGCAATTTAAAAAATAGTATTCATCTGGGGAAAGTATGCAGAAATTATATTTTTATTAAAAAGATTGTGTTATCAGGTGGTAATGCCCTTTTAATCTAAATGGAAACAATCTATCTATCTATCTATCTATCTATCTATCTATCCATCCACCTACCTACCTACCTACCTACCTACCTATCCTATCTATCCATATCTATCCATCTATCTATCAATCTATCTATCTATCTATCTATCTATCTATCTACAGTATCTATCTCTAAAGTTGCTTGCATTCATTATCTAGCAATTAACTTTGGAATAGCAACTAACACTGCTACATCAATTTAAAATATGCACTGTGTACATCAAACTGCTTTGAGATAAGTAAACTGAGTAAGGTATAAGCTACAATGAAATCTCCCAAGAAACAGAATATTAAAGAATCTGAGAAATTGTTCTGAGAACAGTTCCAATTCTCACCACTCCTTTGTTAATTGTCAGAAACGTGTACAATAGATTTTAATTTTTGCTACTGGAAATGCAGTTCTGGTCCACAGATGACAGAGGGAAAAGTGAGCTAATTTTCTTGAATTTTTTTCTTTGCAAGTCAGTCACAATAGAATTTCCCTGTTTAGATGTACCGTATTTGCCGGCGTATAAGACGACTGGGCGTATAAGACGAGCCCCAACATTTCCACTCAAAATATAGTTTTTGTTATATACTCGCCGTATAAGACGACCCCCCACTTGGAGGCATGCTTTTCAAGGCAAAAAGTCGTCTCATACGCCGGCAAATACGGTAAGTTGTAACACTTGGGGTATTCTGGATATAATTCTTGATTGACACCCCCAACCCCTTTCCCCCAAACTTACAAAGCCACCAAAATGCTTTAGAGAGGCAGCTTCGCCTTTCTCAGGCTGGCACTCAATTCCTCTCCCTTTCTTTGTGACAGCCCCGCGTGCGTGCCATCGGGACTCCAAGGGTGGGGGATGGACAGCTGCCAACTCTCTCTCTCTCTCTCTCTCTCTCTGTGTGTGTGTGTGTGTGTGTGTGTGGTGTGGAGGGTAATTCCGGCTATCTCTGGCCTCCGCTCGGTTTTAAAGTCGCTTGGCCGGTTCCCAAGTCGCAGCGCGCGCTGGCCGGGAGACGCGGCGCCGGGTGGCAGCTCGGTGCAGGGAGGCAGATCTTTCTCTCTTAAGCGGGGGGAGGAGGGGACAAGAGGAGGGACGGGACGGGACAGGGGGCGGAGGAGGGCGCCGCCTTCTTCCACCGCCCACCGGACCCTTTTCTTCCCAAGGGGACCCTGGAAAGCAGCTCGGGAGCCGGGTGGCCCTGCCCAGCGGGGTCCCATCAGGAACTTCCTGAGGACATCCCCCCGCCCCAAGCACAGCCCTCCCGGTCTTTCAAAGAGGGAGGGAGAAGCGGGAGGAGCAAATTGCCGCCCCCCGCCCCGCTGCCCAGAAGGAGAGGCGCCACAGTCCACCCCCACCACCTTCTCCCCCCACTCCCTGGGCCATTACGCGGCTCAGGGCTGGCTGGGCGAAGCGGCCCGCCAGAGACCCTCCCGCTCCACCCCCACCCCACCTCCAGATTGGCCTCCGCAAGTGCCCGAGCCAGGCGGAGGGTGGGTGGGTGGGTGGGAGGAGGAGGAAGAGAGACTCCGGCTGGGCTTGAAGGGGCTTCGCAAGTTGCGGAGCTCCGCCCCGTCGCTCTTGCACCGAGTGACAATATATTTACCGGCGTATAAGATGACCCCCCACTTGGAGGCATGTTTTTAGGGCAAAAAAGTCGTCTTATACGCCGGCAAATACGGTAGTATATTTCTCTAATTAGCACACTAAATAAATCATTCAGGAATGACTTTTGCCAATACTGTATGCTTCTGCAACACATTTGTCTAGCAACATTTAGAAAATTGGACTAGGTAAGATTTGGTGTCAAACTGCACCTTATTTTAATGATAAAGGATGCAACACTTTTTACTCCTATGTGCAGCAAACACATTCTTCTCCTCAGTTTGGTAGAACAAATTACAGCAGAGTAAATGGATGCCCACATAAAGGACAAAAATAAGACTTGAACAATTTGAAATGACGCAGGAAGAGAATCAGAAGATCACAGATCGAAGGGTTATGATGGGTGCCAAATACATCACAGACAGAATGAAGCAGAATTTTATTGCAGGTATATGTTTTTTTTAAAGGACATGTTCTACCTACTAAGCAACTCTTATTTATTTGGAACTTCTGCTGTTATAACTGTATGGTAAGTGAAACTTTTATTCTAAAGTTGTCTTTTCTAAATCTTTGTCTTGAATCCTTCTTTTAACCTATTCATTAAAGAATTAAACATGGTTTAAGTAGGAATATTAAGAAACATTTATCTGAAAGTATCCTGACATTTATGATATCAGTAAGGAACAAGAGGTTGGCTTGCTTCCGGTTTTGGGCTTCTTTGGCAACGGAATGAAATCAGCGATTGTGCGTGGTTTCGATCTATGCTTGCTGCCGGAGCGCCCCGAGTTGGCTGGATTCAGGACAAAAACCACCCCAGAAAGGTGAAGAGGGGGGGAGACCGCCAGCAGGGTCGAGGAGAGCCACATCTCTCCTCCTCAGCTGGCCATAACTCCCTTTCCCAAAGGCGGTTGCAGCGGTGGTCAGAAATGGCCACCTCAAAGAAGAACCCGACCGGAAAAGATTGTGCAGGAGGAAGATAAGAAGAGAAAGTTTTGACTGACCGGGTTGAACTGAAAAAGCAACAACATAATGTACCCTGGAATTTGAACTATAAAGAATAACATTGTTCCCAAAGAAGATTTCTGAAGCGGTGAAGGAGAGAGGGAAGGGAAAAGATTTGGGTTGTTTTCTTTCCTTCCCCATATTGACAGCTAAGAGACTTAAGTAAGAAATTGGAAAAAAATCACTTTGACATTAATAGGCATTTAAACTAAAAATAAAATGCCAAAGGGATAATAAAGATTTTTGGATATTCAAAAACTTTTAAAAGACGGAAAGGAGAGAAAAGGAAAAAACAAAAGGGTGGGATCTGGAAAAATGGAGGAGATCACCTGGAAGTAAAAGGAATTAACAGTGAAACTTTAACAAGATTCCTAAAAGATACATTTTAACTGAAACTTTATAACAAGATAATAGAACCCCAGGAAGAGAAAGTGGAAACAAGAAACAAGAAGAAACAGCTTTGGATTATTTGGATTACTTGGTGATTTTGGGATTTTTGATTATTGGATTTAAATGACTAAAATCAATCGGGTGGTTGTTTAAAAGTGTTTAAAATGGCATCACTCTTGGAAGAACCCAAAAATGGAACTTAAATTACAGAAAGAAAATGCACAAGAAGGAAGAGATTTTTTTGGCTTCATATTTCAATTTTTAGAAATGGTTTCCTGTCTCATGCACAGAGGTGGATTTGTAGCTGTGCAGATGCAGATAGATAATTCCACAAAACATCCATAACAAAGTACATTTATTGGTACATCAGGTATCTTCATGATTCACATTTGTGATGAAATTCTTCTATAATGACCAATCCTTTGTATATCAACCTTGCAAGTAAAAGATGGTTATTTTCCTAACCCATCTCATAGCGATAAGCTGCTTATCAGTTCATGAGTCCAGGCAAGAATGGAGGAAACCTCCCTCAACCCTTCAAGGGTCAATTTAGTGACCAATCAGGATTGCAGATGTGGCCATGTGACATAAACTACAGTTCCCAGGATATCTTTAATTACATTTACCATGATGTACTCCCTAAAAGGGGACAGCTCGCAATTCCTAAGTCACTATCCAACTCCCATAGACTGGCTGGGACAGCACAAATGGAGATCTTGAACTATGAGAAACAACAAGAAATGCTTGAAGAACAAGAAGGGTGGGACAAAGAAGAAGCCATCTTTAATGATCCAGTAATTCTATGTGGGGGGGGGAGGAAAGAGGGGAAAGAGTGAAAAATTTAAGATCTGAAAAAACAACCAAAAAAAAGAACAGTTTGAAAACAATTACAATATTAGGAAGAAACAGAAGAAAGCATTACAGAAGAGAGAATTAGAATTAGAGAGACAAGGGGTCAAAAAGGGGAGGGAAAAGAAGAGGGGGAAGAAGGAAAAGAAAAGAAGTTATAAAGGACAGAAACAGGATATAGAGAAACAGGGAAAACGTACAAGGATTAAAGGTATAAGCCTATTTAGAAGACATAGAGATAATGGTTGAAAATTTAATTGAAAGAGAGGATTCTGCAAGGGTATATAAGATAGCATTGTCATTTTAGAAATAGAAATGAATTTAGAAAATATGAAACAAGTGTGATTAAAGTGATAGATAAAATACTTATTGTAATGTAATGGAATGTTTGTTAATAAATGAAATAAAGAGAATGAGAAAATGAAATTAGGAAAGGATGGTAACATTTTAATTATTATTAATGATTTATAAAAAATTAAGTGAAGAGAAATATGAAAAAAAATATGGAAATATTATAAGTGTTCCTAAGGAAGTACAGTATGATATTTAATTGAAAAGAAATGTTAAAGATGTTAATTAATATTAATGGAAGATTGTAACTAACATTAATAATTGAGCTGAATTGGAATAGAATAAGTATTTTATGTATTATTGTTATATATATATATATATATATATATATATATATATATATATATATATATATATATATATATATATATATATATATATATTCTCTTTAAGAACTTAGTGTATTTTAAGAATGTACCAAGCAGAATTCGATTGACAAAAGTTATGTGTTATAAAATAGAGGTTATATATTGGATGTTATAATTGTAAAGGCATAAACTGAAGTTTAAATAAGATTTGAATGGACAAAAATTAAAAGATACAAAGGTGTCATCAGTACTCCAATCAGTAACTACAGGGGAAAACCTGTTTAATGAGAAAAGAAAATATGAAATTGAAACAGGACAGACAAAAGTATAACCATAATGATTAGAAAGATACTGAAACTTAGAAAAAGATATATAATTGAATTTAGAAAGGAATGGTATAATTAAAAATAAGGTTGAGAAAACTAAAGGAAGGGAAAAAAATCACTGAGAAAATGCTAGAATAGTAATAAGATATGGAATAGAATACAAAGATGAATATGAAATTGAGTTTGTGTCTGTATGGAGAAGTGATAACCCGGGATCATGCTATTCTCAAAAAAAGATATTTTATTTGTATTATGTTTTGTGAAAATCCAAATAAAATTTTTTACAAAAAAAAAAAAAAGAGGTTGGCTCAATAAGTGTATCTGGAATTTTAAGAATGAGTTATGGATGCCTCCCCAAACATGCTACCATCCTGGGCACAGCGGCACTTCCAAAATTAGTAGGTCTGACTTTTCAGTCATTAAATGGGAGAAAAGAGTTGAAGTATTCTGTGTTATTCTGATTCCATCTACGGTCTTTCCAGATTTCTGTAGTCCACGGCAGTTGCAGTCAGCATGGCCAATCAAAGCTCAACTCACCACTCCATCTACCATCTCAGGATGCTCTCTACCATCATCTTATTACTATCTGTGTGGAGGAAATGAGCACAATGCCTAAGCATCTTATTACTTTTCAGTGCCTTAGAAATGTGTTAGGCTTTAAAGGCTAATGAGATGAGAAGTGGAAGTTCAAGCTCTATTATAAGATCACATTAACAGAATCTGGCAAAACTACTATTCCCCTGTCTTCCTTTTACACTCCAGAAAACCGGGGGGGGGGGAGCTTCCAGAACTCTTCCCACACCTTCCACCTTCTGTGAACTGAGGTATCTTTTATAAGTCAATTTCCCAGTGTGTGGCTCTTCTTTTGTCTCCCAAAGTCAATCTCACGGGCCATTACAAAATGCCTTCTGAGATGTCAGCACGGCCCAGAAGCATTCCTGTAAGAGGTTTTGCTTTCTTGCATGCAAAGTTTCCCGTTTATTTATTTTAAAAAATAAAATGTTGAAAATACTATCAGGAATGGTGTCAATCTTGGCAGGAATCCAGGGAAATGGACAGAGGAATATTGGCAGTATGGAATCCTCTTTGGAGAAATCGATCCATATCTTTGCTGAATCCTTCTGCTCAGATAGTCGATTTAAACTGATCGGACATGCCTACCTTGTTTCTGCAGTTAAAGTGAGAACGTTATTCAAGTAGTCTCTCATCCAAGCAGAGACGCATAACACAGTGATGGACATCAACTGAAATAAAATAGGGATTTTTGTTTAGCAAATGCAAGACAGAGCAAGCTGAGTTATTTATTCAATGTTATAAGCAGCATTCTATTGCATTAAAAATTCTCTAAATGGCAAAGCACATGTATCATTAAAGTACAGTCCTCTAAGTAGAACTCTGCTCTTCTTTAATTTATTAATACTCTGAAAGAGAAAATTTCTCACTGGAACAATTTCAGTCTTGGCTGGTTTTCTTAGAAATGCGCATCTCAGGGACAAGAACAACTTGGAGCTTTTATTTTCTGCTTGTGGTAAGATTAATACATCAGCAGAAATTTCATAACAGAAATCCACATGGTACTGGGATAGAAAGCCAGCTTTCTATGAAAGAAGCTGTCAGTCCCCCTATGTATATGCAATGATGAGTGCATAATTGTAATATTACTTCCCCAAAAGAAGGAAAGCCATTCTTAAATAAGGATGTAAGGAGGAAAAAAAAAACATTTCTGTTTATCAAAATAAAGACCCAACACTAGATTATGGGTGCTGGTTTTTTTAAAAAAATCAATATTTATTTTAAGGCTGAAAGTTGGCAAAATCTAAAACCCATAGCTTTGTTATTCCAATTAAATCGTGTGTCTCAAGCGAAACTTCCAAAACTTCAAAAGGATTTATTGAGAGTTAACATGTCCGGACCTGCCTGGGTGGAGCCGACTGTGAGACACATTGTCACCCTTGACCCTGGTTTTTTCCCACCCCCTGGGTGTATCATAATTCATATTCCCCAACGACATACATCCATAGAGTCATCAATCATGTTCTCCAGTTAGGATTGTGCACGGCAGAAACTTCAGTCACCTATTTACTATCTTTGAAAACTATTTATGGAATGCACTTTCAATTTGCAAGCTGCCACACTGCTCTTTCAAACCCCTTTCCCCCCCTCCCTTTCTGTTGGCAACTCTCAAAAGACCATAGAAATATTTTATGAGTTGACATTTCACACAGAAAATATGTTTTAAAATCTCCCCAAATCTTTTTTGGGAATTTGGGGAAATGAGGAAGAATATTGTTATTGTTGTTTTCTTTAAGTTGCATATTATTAGGAAGTAGGAAGAAGAGAAGGGAGGAAAACCAAGGTAAATGTAGTATTAGACTGGGACAGGGAGAACTCAGAGGAAAATTTATCTTTAAAAAAAAAGAATGTGAAAGAGATAATTCAAGTATTTTATGAGAATAATCTTCATTTAGCCATGTTATTTTCACAGAGTATTTTACTATTTACTTATTTATATAGCTGCCTATCTCAGAAAGCAAGTGACTCTGGGCGATGTGCAACAAAGCTAAAAAATGGTTAATAAACAAACACCAAATCAGTATTTATAATTCTTATAAAATATTAAAAACTATTAAAAAAAATAAAGGGATGTCCACAATAATGGAGCCACCAAATTGACTCACCAGTCCGCCAGGGTTCCCTGACTGATAACACAATCAGCCTTAAGGTGATAAGTGATAACGCAAGCCTCAGTTTAGGGGGAGGCCATTCCATAATGCCTAGAGTCTGCCAATGTAGCTCTCTACTGGATGTGGTGGGATATGGGCAGATGCAATCAAGCAGGAGGAATCCCTCAGATAACCCAGTCCCATGCCATGGACGTCAAAAGCAGCAGCATGAATTGGACCGGGGAACAGCCCAGTAACCAATGAAGCTTGAGGAAGAGAGGTATAATGTGTGTTCTGCAAGAAACACTTATAAATACCTCCACAAAATATCCAAATAACTAGAACTACCATACATAAATGTTATAATCTGCTAGAGTTAGATGATAGTGAGATGGGCAGCATTTAAATTTAGTAAAAAAAACATTTAATAAATATATAACAAATGCTTTTATGGGTTTATATATTTTATATTATGTATACATATTTTATATATTTTAATATTGTAACTATTTTATGATATTGTTTAATTAGGAACTAAGGAAACAGCCAATTCAGAAACATAGGAATTAGAGAAGGGAACACAGGAATTAAGACCACAGTGGCCCACCACGAAGCCACAGTCATTTCACTTAGAGATTTTGTTAAAATTTGACAGTATCAGGATAGCTATGACTATTATGGATCACCAGAAACACATTACTCTGGATAATACCCCATCCCCCAAAGAAAAAAAATCTGGTTATTACCCAGCAGAAGATGACATATTAACGGAAGCCATCTGGTATCTGGATTATATATTCAATATGCACTTTTGGCTTTTGACTGCAAGGAAAAGGGGGAGC
This sequence comes from Notechis scutatus, assembly GCF_049901735.1. NCBI lineage: Eukaryota > Metazoa > Chordata > Lepidosauria > Squamata > Elapidae > Notechis > Notechis scutatus. Next base: position 10,734,338 of record NC_142014.1, read on the forward strand.
ATCAGCCCACACAGCATCTGTGCTTCCAACATAATTTGTTCTTCTCAACACTTCCTCCTACTGAATTTTGAAGATTTCCAGATGAATGTCTTGTCTGCATCTAAGGATTCCAATACTACATATTCTACAATCGCCCAGGAGTTTGGTAAACGTGCAAGATAAAACCTAATCGCCACATGCCACATCCTTATCAACATTAAATTAAAATTAGAGCAGGCATTTATTACAATGAGAGCCTAAAACTCTTTGTTAAAAAAAAAAAAGCCTTCATAACATTATGTCTTTTTCACGCAGGGATCTCTTTTCAAACAATGCCAATAAAACAGAAGCACAACTCCTACAGTCTCTCAAATACAGTACAAATTTATTCCATATGATATGACCTTCAGTCAAACTATACCAGAGATCTTGTGTAGTAAATTAGGTCACAAATTGTGGTTCATCTGAGTACAGCATAAATTAGGGTCTTGGGGTTCTCTTCTATGCATAGAGGAACCTACTATTCACACAGTAGGGAATCCTCAATAACACCAGATGTTTCAATCATAGAAGAGTTTAGGGAATACTTGTTTAAGCTAAACTTCAGGATGATCATACCCCAGGACAAGTCAGATCAAACTGAAATTTAAGTGTTAGCTCAGATGGTCCTGATCCTGTAAGCATTCCAAAATGTCCTGAAGACCAGGTTTTTCCTCCAGGTGTTGGTAAAATTATTGGTTGGGATTATGATTGAGTGATAATTTTCAGGATCCTTGGTTATAATAGCAATATTGCCCTGTTTATATAAAACATTGAGTCCTACAATACATTTTGGTGTTTTGTAAATCATCTACAAACACCAGGTTTAAATGGGTAGCTATATAGTTTTTACAAAGAAATCAACTCAGATGGTGGTGGATTATATAGGATGGAATGTTTCCAGAGTTATATAGTTGCACCAGTTACAGATGGTCCTCACGTTAGAACCATTTGTTTAACAATTGTTTCAATTTATGACAGCTTTGAACAAGTGGTACTTACAACTGGTCCTCAAAGTTTCACCGTTGCAACATTCCCACAGTCATGTAATTGTCCTTTGTAACCTTCACTGTCAGTTTCTCACAAACAGTGGGAAAGCTGGCAAAAGATCACAAATGGAAACCACCTAACATTCTCACTTAACAACAGCACAGGATTCGCTTAATGACAGCAATCAGGAGAGCCAGAACTGCTGTTGCTACACAGCACAGTCATGTGCCTTTACACTTTACAACCACATCACTTAGCCATGCAAATTCTAGTCCCAACTGCAGTCATTAACTGAGGACTATCTATACCAGCGGTGTCAAACTCGTGGTCCATGAGCCGGATGTGTCATGCACTGGCCACGCCCACTCATTTTAGTGAAGAGGAAGAAAGCCGCGATACGTCAGGTGACGATATGACACCGTGAGTTTGACACCCCTGATCTATACATATTAAAGCACACCTATCAAAATTAATAAAATTTAAAAACACTGCAGTTAAGAAGCTAGTATCTAAGAAATAAAGATAAGTTAGGATGAATTATTCCTAGGTTATCAAGCTTTCTACAATTAAGATTACATTTAAGTTTTAAAAGTTCTTTAAAATGCATTTTTGATGCAGTGGGTGCGGCCTGATATTTCCAGATGTTAGAAAAATGGTTATATTCTTTCATTTGTGAAGCAGATATCCAACTTCTGTTTTATCTTCACCACACTCAGTGCCGATCCATCCACTCCCACATTTCTGGTGTTTTGAGCAAAATCTTTCAAACTATGATAAAAGGGAATACTCTGGATGTGGGTTGCTTTGTAGCTGGGACTCCAAATCATAGCCCCACCATTACAACAGAAAGGAAAAAATTGATTTTGGGAGGAATATGTGTCAATCTGTTGCAGAAAAACATTAAGTTGTTTTGAAGTGCACATGATAAAATTGGTATCTTTATCTGAATATGCTTGGCCAGCCCTCCTTACTGCACATTTTTAGAAAGTTTTTAAGAGCATAACTGTCCTTGTGAGCACAGATTGCCTTTTCTTCTCAGTCTTTAGGAAAAGACAAGAAATGAGGTTAAAAAAAAACCTGGAACTCTCTTGAATCCTGGAGAACAACTGAACTGATGTACAACAATCCCAAATATTCTAGAACCTGATCAAACTGTGTTTCTGCTATTATCTTTTCCCCAATCCTAATTATAAGAGTAAAATGCAGTGATTAAAGCCTAGCTCCTTCATGGCCATAGTTAAGCAAAAAAGAACTTCAAATGGATCATAGCTATTAAAATGGAAAATATTTTAAAACTTCAGTTTTCATCACCAACACTGGGCATTTTGCATCTTGAAACCACCTGAACAATTTTGAACAATTTGTTATGCTGGACAATTTCACTGAAATCAATTAAACTGCTTTCCATAGCATTTTGTGGTCAACACTTACAGTTATTGCATTTGGAAGCCTTTATATTGGAATATAAATAAATAGCTTTCTTTGGGTTGTATTCATTATGTAGGAATCACAATCATTATAATGGAATTCATTTTGATAACAAAAATTTTTGCTTGTGGCTTTGGACTTATGTATTTTCACATCAGAAAGTTAGCTGTCTCTCATCACATCCAAGACAGAACTAAGCTTAACAAAATAAATTAAATTCATATTCAATCAAGGTAAGAAGAATATGGATTGTCATTTTCTTTGCAAATGCCACATTTTATTAAGAATGTCAATATTTCAGGGCTGTGGAGTTCTAAACATATTCTATACATTTCCATTATGTTATATTATACACAACAGTAGTCAATATTATGTTTTAACTTGTTACAAATGACTACTCAAATAACTTCTGGTTTCATTTAAACCATCAAAACAATACATATTCATCACCATCACACTGTTAATTTTTTGCTTGATGTACCAATAGTACAACTGCCTTAGAAAGAAGCACTGAAGCCATGGATTTTCAAGCTATATTTGCTCAATTTAAATCAGACACTTGCCTAATTTGACATTGTATATTAACAAAGCCATTGCCACAGCATTATAAAAGTTATAATCTTATTAATTCATATATCTTTTACAGAAACATTTAACTTTAATTTTAAAAATTATACTTTCTTCTTTAATCTATGGCACTGAGAAGATTTGAGGCTTTGAAGAGTGCTATAATACTTTGCAGAGAAAACATCTGCCATTGACAGAAGTTTCTACTGCACTAAAATTACTAGAAGGAGATAGCCAAATACGGGTGAAAGTCAATAATTCTAAGAAAACGTTTATTCATTTGTTACCTCTTTAGTAATCTATTGGAAATGGGAGAGATTCTTACTGAAAAATGAAGGAATGACTAAGGAATGAAGTAATGACCTGTATTCATATTTCCCCATAGCAACAACCCTGTGAGATGAGTTGGCCTGAAAGTGGGTATCTGGCCCAATGTCACCAAACCAGCTTTCATGCCTCATATGTGACTAGACCAGCACCTTCATCACTACACCAAACTGGCTCTCATCTGAAACCAGTTACAAATAAATCGGAGGCATCCTTCAATAGTTGTGAAGGATACTACAATAGAAAATTCTTAATTCTCTTGCTGCTGTTTTTCTAAAGGAATTCACAGAGAACCTACAGCAATTTATTCATGTAGCAATAGCAATTACTTCAGCTAAGTGCACAGAGCAATGTTTCCAGCCTGCTGTGTTGGGAACCCAAATATTCTGCTCTATTATTCTGATCATAGAAATGACTACCACATTATGTCAGGGCCACTTAAAAGTTATGTCAAGAATCTCATATTTAAATCCAGTAATAAAACAGAGGAACAATCTAGTCAATTTCCAAGTCTGCTACATGGAAAACTGATTAAGGTTGCTCTAATGAAGAAATACTTCTTAAGACATTACTCTCAATTCTGCTTTAATTGGAGAAAGCTTTGGGACATCGATTGTTCTGTTTAGGGAATAATATGAACTTACCTCAAATTAAAAAAAATGTTCTACACAGAACCTTTATTCCAGTCTCCTTTCAAGCAGAAAAACAAATGTTATGTGCCTAAAGAAGAAAAATAAACCCAACTAGAAATTGTATGGATGGTGTAATTTTCAGGTAGACCTTGAGTTACAACCATAATTGAACCCAGAATTATGGTTGTAAATTATGTTGGTTGTTAAGGGGGTCACCAAGTGACCACACCCAATTTTACAAAAAAAAAATTGCAGTGATAATTAAGTGAATCATAGCAGTTATTAAGAGAACACTGTGGTCATTAAGTAACCACTATGTTCATTAAGCACCCCCCCATAAATGACCCCTGCAGCCATTAAGCGAATCCATTGGAAGAATACACCAATTTCCAACAAAAGAGTTGTAGTGGTCACCTGTCCACAGGATGCTGTACATAGCACCCAAAATGCAATCACATCTGACCATAGAGGGGGGGAAGCATCAGAATTTCAAGTCCAAGTCATAATTAGTCCTGAGGAGATCCATCATAATTTTGAATGGTCACCAGCAATAGTAAATTGCCACGTTTTAATTCAATGTAACTCAGTTTCAAATCTTAGCATGGATGCCATGTTGGAGAAGGCTGTTTTATAAGGCTGGATTGTTTCAGTGAGATTTATACTGATGGCCAGTTGACCATTTAATTCAAGGCAAAGATGATGGTGGGGATAAGACTTTGTTCTTGGAATGCCGCTTGGTTTTCTCCTGTGGTTAGAATCTTCTTTGCTTGGCTTTGACTTGTGAACCAACTTGCCTTTTCTCAAGTAAGTTGGATCTGGTCATAGTGACACATATCGGGGCATCATTACTAAACCTTAGTAGGAACCAAGCTTTTCACAGCATGGAACTGCTAATAAAGAATTTCATTTTAATTGGTGCAAAGTCCAACACACAGGATTTTTAGTGTCTGCTTTTTTGCATCATATAGTTTGTATGGCAAACTATAAGCCCAATTATAATTAATCTTGGGGGAAAATATTTTCAATTAGGAAGTCTACTATATTTAAGTAGTAGTAGGCTATTTTTCTCACATGAACATGATTTTTTTTAAAAATCAGTAATTCTGTTTTAAACACCATAATTTGAACTGTACCTCAACTGTATCTGACAAAAAAATACCCAGACGGTCCATTTCTAATTGTTTTTAGATAGCTAATGAAAGCATTTTGATTCTGTTTAGCCTAAATGGGACTTAATTATCCCCGATTACAATCCTCCATGGTCTCCGATTCCATCTTTAACCCTGTTTCTTTCAGTGACTTCACTGTTGTTGTTTTTAATTGTACTGTAACCCCTGAGTTTCATGGATGTGCTGAAATTACATCTAGAAAAAGGTATGTGTACTGTGTATGTTTGAAAAAAGACATACAGAAAACATTGAAACTCTAAGCATCTAATACTTCATTTGAATTATCCATCTATCTAAACCAAATCCAACAGTCAATAAGTGGACAATTTGATTGCCAGAAAATTTCATAAAGAAAGGAGGTTTCTATTTCTTACATTTGAGAGAGAAAAGGGAAGGAAGATACCAATCGGAATGGTGATTTTTCAAATTCTGCTGGAAGTCAGGTCTGAGTGGTTTAAACATCTGACATGAAATCTTTATTCTCAATGGAGCCATCTATTCACATTAAGCCAAACTTGACTTAAATAGAGCTGAACTACATGCAGTCAATTATACTGAGTTTTTGTAAGTTTTCCAAAACCTATGCAATTCATTTGATTGACTTTGGGTAACACGGTGTCTAAATGGTTCCATTGTAACACTGAAGCACTGACACGTTTCCTTCCCACCCAGTTTTAAACATCCCTTTTACATAAGTTACAGTTGTTCGGACATTAAAAATGCATTGCAGCCATGTGTATGTACTTATGTGTGTTATTTATAGACTGATGTACGTGAAGCTTGTCAAATGTTAGATTTTACTGATGAAAAGATACATCTCTGCGTATGTGTGAAGCAACTAATTTTGCACTCAAAGTAGCTTAATCCAAACATAAGGTGGATTTTTTCTAAACTGGGTACCATAGCTTAAATATACAATGAAATGTTACTGTTGAGCCATTGTATCAATCCCATTAATTTTAATCTCTGCTGTAACAATACATTCAGAAAATGCCTCAGTAATATTATATGCCACCCAAGCTTCCAACTTCAAAGTATTTCTTTGATGTATCAGAACATTGTGTCTTCTTCAGTCTTGTGTGTTAATTCAATCCTTCCTGAACCTGGCATCTGCCAAATGTTTTGAATATAAGTTCCCATAATTTAATTTAATTGGGGACCAGCTGACTACAATGTAATAATTAAATTAAAATACCACAACAGATTCAAACACAAAGAAAACAAATAAGGAGCAGATAAAGGACATGATCTGACAAGCAGGAATAATCAGAGTCACAGCCAAAACATCTGGAGGATATAAGGATATGCAATTTTGTGCCAAATTCAAATGCATTATTCTGCAGAGCTGCCACAGGAGAAAACAGAATGGCATTTTTAGCACCTATGTTTTTCCTTCCATAGCTGGCAAAGAACTGAACATAGGAGGAACAAGAGAATCAATCAAACTGTTTGGTGTTGACTTGACAGTGTGCATGATCTGGGACTTGTAAAAAATATGGCATTTATATGCTTTCCCAGAAACATACAGTAAAACTTAAAGGAAATTTATAGCCTTTTGGACATCTAATATATGAATGTTTTACACTAGCATGACAAGAAAATAATTTAACACTAAAAGCTACTTCCAAAGCTTAAGCAACAGCCTTTCAGAAAGGACAGAAATGTTTCAGATTCTTGGTTAAGACACTTGGAATGCTAAGATTACATAGGAGATTTTATGTGGCCTGTTCCTAAAATAACAGCAACTGGTAATTAGTTGATAGAGAGAATGTTCACTGATATAGCAAATGAATCAATTAGATAGAATTACACTCTGATTGAGAAATATATCCAGTGATAAGTCTTAAAGATAGTAGTGAGACAGTATATTGCACTTTTTTTTTTTACTAGGTGAATATAAATGCTATTTTGAAAAATGCTGACTCTTTTCCTGAAAGGATGATTGGCCTTCCGTCCAGGAAAGGCAGGACATCCTCTTAAGTAAATAATTACGCGAGGTCAAGATCCCTGGCCCAGCCTGTCCCTGACACTGGATAGTTCCAAATGCTGAAATGTATAACTGATTACAGACATATCTCAATTATTTATTCAGCCTAACTTGCTCGTGCTTGGTTGTTTATTTCTAGCTTTCGACAATCACTAGTACAAGATATTCTAAGCTTTAAGCCACAGGGTGTTTTTTTCTTGCCTGCCACGATCGAATTCCGCATTTATAGACATGACACATTTTGAAGATATCTTTATTGTTTCTGCATTGCATGAAACTGTATGTCATTTTATCTTGCTCTTTTCACCCCCCCAGATAGTTTCTGCTGGTTTTGTGAGCTTCTGCCTGAAAAAAATTACAGCCTTGGTTATAGGAAGCCCCTTTTGTGTCTACCAATATCTTCTTTTAAGATCAAAATTGAATGTGTTGCTTGAACAAAGTCCAGCTCTGAAACATTTTACTTACAATTTGAGAATTGTCTATATTGTCTATAAATACTATATTATAGGCTTGGAAAGATCAGAAACCGAACCTTCCTTTATAATGAATCCTAAAACAACTGTCTTCTGAAAACCTGCTGTAACAAGCCTGGGTTAAAACATGCAAGCAAACAAGACAAGTTTGAAACATCAAGTTTAGGCCTGCCCTGAACAGACAATTGTTAACAAGGAATTTCTCGAACAGATTCATCTCTGGCTATCTTGGTTTTTTTTCACTGAAGCCAAGCAGAACACACACAATCACCCACGTAAAAGCCTTTCCCAATAGAGCAAGTATTCTACAGATGATTGGATTCTGGCTACCATCTCTAGTTAATGGATTGAGCTTTTTCTGGGCCAAAGGCATTTGGCATTTTGACAGGTATTCCCAAGGTGTGGGGTTTTTTTTTTAGGCAAAACTAAGATGGAAATTTAACTGTAAATTATTATTTTTTATTTAACTGTGACTAAAATATATTAAATATTTAGTACATTTAATCATGTAATACCGTGTTTCTCATATAAAGCCGGGTCTTATTTTTTTTTTGAGCCCCGAAAAAATGGCTAGGCCGTCTTTTCGGGGGTGACTTAATTCCCCCCCCCTTGCATCTTCGGGCGGGCGGCCGACGGCTTGGATGTTGACCTCGGCATTGGTGGGGCACTTCGTATCGGGGTCAATGCAGGCAGCACCATATCCAGGTGTGCAACAAAAGTACTTCCTAACAGCAAGCCCCCCCACCATTCCCCCCCATTTCGCATGTTTTAATATAGGCCTTAATTTGGGGGGAGGGGCTTAATTTCATTTCATGCCTATAAAACATGCTGGGACTTCCTATTGGGGGAGGCCGTATTGTTGGAGAAACAGGGTAATTATTTGATCATTTCCTCTTCCTATTGTTAAAATTAACCCTAATCACTTCAGGGCCATTTTAGGATTACATCAAAGCCTTCTAGAAGCTCATATATTGTTGGTGGCCAGCCGGTGTTGTTCTTTCGTTTTGTAGTATCCTTAATCTAGAGCAGGGGTCTCAAACACAATTTACCTGGGGACCGCTGGAGGCAGAGTCTGGGTGAGGCTGGGCCGCACATAGAAGTGTTTAGCCAGCTAGCGGCGCATGGAGAACGTACTAATATTATACTTTCATATCACGGTGGGGGCCACAGGATATCGTCCTGCGGGCCACAATTGGCCCGCGGGCCGCGAGAATGAGACCTCTGATCTAGAGCTTTTAGGACTGGTCCCAGGCTGCGGAAGTCTCTGGGCAAAATGCACTCAAATGGGCCTCCTTTTCTAGAAGAACCTAAGAAGTACTGAGTAGTAGTGCAATGTCCCTAGGTTGAATGAAGCTAAATGGGAACTTCTGTGAACTTCAATCCTTTGCTCAACCTAGCCATTTAAGGTACATAAAACAAAAGTTAAGGGACCACAATTGACTGCTTCTGAGTTAAAGTTCCAGGTGAACCTGCACTCTGCTAACTGAGGAAAATTATATGGGGATGAAGACGACCTTCTCTTCCAGTTAACAGAACCTAAAATTGAAATATTCAAAATGTTATTAGCAAACAACTAATTTTAACATACTTAACCATCTCTTTGTGCTATTCATACCTAATTTATTTACCCAATGGTCAAAGTGTTTCTTGGCCTTAAAGATTTTCATGATCCTATTCTAATGCAAAACCTGAGATTTTAGCAATAGGAGCTTCAATGTTCTTTATGCCCTTAAAATGTTTCTTCATCCTCTTTTATTGGCATGAATAATCAAACAAATAAATGTCTTTGTCCAAGACTCTAGGGCAGGGTTGTCAAACACATGTAGTCACGGTGGCATCACATGACATATTGGGACTTTCCCCCTCTTTGCTAAACCGGGCATGGGCGTAGCCAGCATGTGATACATCCGGCCCACAGGCAGGGAGCTTGACAGCCCAGCTTTAGGATAACTATTGTCTAGCCACCTAAATCTTGCACCTTATGTAGAAGAACTACTAAGGTCTGAAGAACTTGACTTCCAATGTATTCTATTAAAAGGAAGACCATTTTAGTAGGGTGTTGGTTTCTTTATAAGGGAAAAAGTATAGCTGATATATCAAAATGTTTTCAATGCTAATACCATAATATTCAACTCTGAAATAAGTAAGGGTGAAAGTCAATCTCACAGCATGCTTTAAAAATACTTTGAATATTTGCCATTAATTTCAATAGTGAAATCTACATAAAATATTCTGAAAGCAGTTCATAAATATAAACAAAGTACAATGCTTTAGGACAAGTAACTTACTATACCAGGATAAACTTGTGCCAATCATCTTAATGAATATATTGATGCAACAAGCAGATATAAAAATATCAAGAATAACATCAGTTATTTGGTGAACTCAAATTTAACTATATAATTGTAGATACATAATATTTTTGATGGTATGGTGCAGAGTATGAATACAAGAGTGCCTTTGCCAAACCACAAAGCTTATTAATGCCTATTAAATATACTGCAGCAGCTGCTGACCTCCACACATAGTTAAAAAGAACAATATTTTATTTTCTAATTGCTCTTTGTATTAATTACACTTTCATGTGTTTATTAGCCAGAGTTCTGCCTCAGCAATTTTTAAATTCACATTTTCTTCAGATATCATAAAAGCAGACTATAGAGCAATCACAACAAAATTGACACTAGAATTACTAAAATATCAATTCTGGCATACTTTCCCCCCCAAAAGCCAAGAGACAGTAACACAGAAAAAAATGTCATATTAACAGAAATACAGGGCTTTATCTAAAGTTTTTTGTACCAGAGACAAATTTGTTGTGTTAAGGTATTTGTTGTGTCACGCTTGGTCAAATGAAGTATTCAATTCAATACAAATGCCCACATGGGAGGTTTAATAATACCAAATGGAACATTTGTTTCATTTTGACTGATAAAGGAGTTAATACTTACTTACGTAAAACTATAAATAATAACAAAAATGGAACCAGGTAACCTCTGTACATGCCTGTTCCATCTTCTTTCCAAATAGTAAAAGCTGGAATAAAAATCCCATCAATGTTCTTTAGAGTGTGTCATATTTGAAAGGCTGCCTAGCTAAGATAACTCCATGATCCAGTTGGGCTTTATCTATATTTGAGGTCTGAGATACATTTGAGATCCTGTAATGCAGTGGCCCCCAACCTTTTTTGTGCCGCGGCCCGGTACCGGCATCACAAAATGATCCACGGCCCGGTACCGGGATCAGCACGCATGACAAGGCAAGGCAAGCCGAGCGACCAGCCAGCCAGCCGTCCCCCACTTCTCCCCACCACCTTCAACTCCTCCTTTGTACCTTTGTCGATGGGCTTCGCTTCAGGACGGCTTCGGGACGGTCGCTCGGCTCGCCTTGCCTTGGGTGCTGAAAGAATCCTCGCGCCTTAGTTTCGTTCAAAGCCCCCCCCCCTCGATGAAACTAAGGCGCAAGGATTCCTTCAGGACCCAAATGCCGCTTTCCAACTGGAAAAGCTCACCCGGAAGCACTTTCTCGTCAAACAAGATGGCAGCGCCCAGCAAACCAGCAGCCCTGTAGGAAATGTTCCACGGACTGGTACCGGTCCGCGGACTGGTGGTTGGGGACCCCTGCTGTAATGAAGTAGCCATCTTTATCCAGATCATTTTGGAAGTTGGTGAGACTTATATATAATTTCTATCATACAGTTCTTTGTAATCAGAAATATTTTGGTTACAATCTTTTAAAGCTATGGATTTAAACCCACATTTTGAATTGACTTTAAAATGTACCAGGAACAAAAACAGATTTTAGTATAATCACTTAATTGGGGGTAATATCTAAACTCTATAGAATTAACTCACTGCATTTTGAAATAGACGATCCATATAGTCCATGTCAGTAACTGGTATCCCACCCCAAGGAACCAAAATACCCTTCTTGTTGGCGATGCCAATTGAATTATTTTTAGTTTATTTTTCACATTTCTGAACCACCCATCCTCCTCAAAGAGAGCAAAATGTCCTATGTAAAGTGATCTCCAGTTTTCTCAGACCTAACCCATCCTTTATAACAAATACATACACAAGGTCTACTAAATCTAATGAAAAAGAATGCTAATGAAAATAATAGAAGTTAAGTGTCTATATTGTAAACACAGCTTCAGAATCCTCAAGCTGATTGTGAATGTCCATGTTGTATATCCATAAAAATATCTCTCTTGTACCATCTATTTTGCAGTAATAACTTCTGGCAAGTAGTCTGGGAACAAAACTGAATTATTATCCGTGCAACGTTATGTTTTCTACAACAGCGGTTACCAACCAGTGGCCCGCAGCCCACTGGTGGTCTGTGAGAAAATTTTAGTGGGCCGCAGAGAAATCTCACCCCCAGAGCACCCCCCAAAGCAATTAATCCAGGCTGTGCAGAAACACAAGTCTGCACAACTCACATGGCCCGCAGGAATCCTCCCCGCCCACTCACGCCTTACCTGGCAAACTTGCCTACTAAATTGCTATTTTTCCTTTTTCCAACCATCATCTGTTCTGCTGTGCAGGGAGATTTAGATTAGCTAGGAAGCAGGAAATGGTTGGATTTCTTGCTTTCTAGCTAGTCTTTAGATCAGTAGTCTTTAGATCTGCTTTTAAGCACAGACGAACCTCCCTTAGGGCTGAAGGTTCTATTATTCAGTACAGACACATGGCAAGCAAATTTGTGAGACCGAGCTAGCCAATGGCAGATAGATAGATCACTGAATGATTCTGTGAGCAACTCAATCTGCCTGCCTGCTTTGCCTGATTTTGGGTGAAAGTTGCTCTTTTTAAAAATAAAAAATTCAATATTTACATACATGGTGCGTTGTGAGTTAATTTTACGAGTTTGCTTGCAAGCAAATTTTATGTGACAGACTGAGCTAGCCAATGGCAGATAGATAGATCTCTGAATGATTCTGCGATTCTTTGAGCAATTCAATCTGCCTGCTCTTTTTTAGGAGAATATATATATATATATATATATATATATATATGTTTTCTTAAGTTTTCGCAGGTACTTACATGTATGGTGTTCGGCTTGGTTCGGTATTTCCCACGTCATTGTAGTTCTTTTAAAGTTGTAGCAACGTTTCAGCAGAATCTCATCTGCCATCATCAGGCTTCTGTATTGTGTCCGTCTGTGGGTCAGACTTTTACAGTGGTTTCAGATTTAAATTTGGGGCAGCCTATTGCTGTGCCAGAATGGTTTTTTCTTCATCCTGATTGGTTGGGAGTCTTGGTCTGTGTTTATTGGTCTCGGAGTTTGCTGTGTTCTGCTTGATGGGTGTTTCTGATATCTTCTGTCTGTTTTTTGGCTCTTTTTGTATCTTGATTGGCTGGCAGCATTGTGTTACTTTAATGGAGGTCTTTAGTGCAGCTTGGCTTGGGTAAATGGACGGCTATCATTAGTTAGGAAGCTGGGTTTCATCTGGGTGCCTGGTTGGGGTGTGTTTGAGCTGGAGGTATCAGGGGGATCTGTTTGTGCCCAGGTGTTTGCCTGGCTTGTGGTGTGGAGATTTTTTTGTTTGTGAGTGCAGGCTTCCAAATGATTGACAGCCTGGTGGAATCATCTCTTCTGTTCTCACAGAAGCACAGAGCTGAAGACAGAAGCCTGAAGATGATGAATGAGACTTTATCGAAACGTTGCCTAGATACTTCCAATCTTACGCGGGAGAAAACCCGAATAACCAAAGATCCACATACAAATACCCCTCAGAAAACATACACACACACACACACACACACACATATATATATATATATATATATATATATATATATATATATATATGTATGTATGTATGTATGTATGTATGTATGTATGTATATGTATATGTATATGTATATGTATATGTATATGTATATGTATGTATGTATATGCATATACATATATATATACACACACACACACACACACACACATATATATATACATATACATATATTTGTTTTCTTAAGTTTTCGTGGAGTATTTATATGTATGGTATTCAGCTTTGTTTGGGTATTTTCCCACATCATTATAGTTGTGCTTTTAAAGTTGTAGCAACATTTCGGCAGAATCTCATCTGCCATCATCAGGCTTCTGTATAGTGTTCTATAGTGTTCTATACACTATACAGAAGCCTGATGATGACAGATGAGATTCTGCCGAAACGTTGCTACAACTTTAAAAGCACAACTATAATGACGTGGGAAAATACCCAAACAAAGCTGAATACCATACATGTAAGTACCCGCGAAAACTTATATATATATATATATTTACATACAAGCCATGCCCAGCCAATCACATGACCACCAAGCCACACCCACAAATTAGGCCACACCCACAGAACTGATTAGTGGTCCCTGGGATTTAAAATTATGAGTTTGGTGGTCCCTGAGGTCCAAAAGGTTGGTGTCCCCTGTTCTACAGTACAGGACCACTTCTGCTGTAATGGATAATCTTGAGAATATTATTCAATCATATTGAGGGATCACCCACCCAGGAAAAGAGAGGAAATAAATCTTCCCGCACAAACTCAGAGCTGCCCTTATTTTTGTAACACCAAAATATACAGTTTAATGTCCTTTCACTTTTTCTAGAGGTCCCGCAGCCTTTACTTGTGATTTGGATTAAATTTGTTTGCTTGTTTGACTATACGCTCCAAATACACTCTGCTTCTTCAAACACTCTGTAAGAAAAAGAGTGAAATAACCCCAGGGATAGTCAACTATGTCTGTCCGGTGCAAAATCTGGAGATGTTTATTGGGGGAAGGTATATCTAAGCAAGGCTGGTTCCCCCCACCGCCTCTCTTATCAGAGGATGTGAGAACTTACCCAGAACAGCAGATTGAGGGCATAAAGCAGGCAGCGCAAACACTTCACTGAATCTTCTCTGGCCATTGTGATGATCTCCTCTTGGTGGAAAGCCCCATTCTCAGACTGGCTACATCCTCTTTTTAACTTCCCGCAATTTTTCACAACCTGGAAATAAAAATAAATAAAAATAAATAAATGGAGGAGAGGAGAGGTGAAAGAAGAGAAAGGATGACCTCATGGGTGATGGCTGAAAGAAAGCAAACGAGGGGATGCGAGATCAACCCAAGGTTGCCTTGTGGAAAAGAAACAATATCTCAGCAAGCTAACCAGACCTTCTGTTACTTACTTCAGCCTCCTCCACGGGGCCAGAAATAGATCTGGAAAGTTTGGAAACACAGCAAAGATCAGTTCCTCTCCCTCCCTCCACTGGTAAATAATTAAAACAACAACAACAACAACTGCACCATGATGGAATTTGAGACCAACTCACATGCGTTCATAGAAGCCTGGATGGCAGCCTTGACCGGTGCTTAAAATTTACTCAGAACTGTGGCTTTTTTTTTCTCTTTCCCCTGTGCCTATTTCACCTCTGCACCCAAACGTTGCTGGGCATAACTACACCTGCTTTGGAAGGGTGGGAAAAGTTTGTCCTTTTTTTTTACTCCCTGACGACCTGGATAAGCGCGCGCGTAAGAGAGAGGACGGTGAAAAAAGTTGGCGCGATCAAGACAAAGTAGTTAGTTCGTTCTCCATCTTCACGCTATGGGCCAATTTCAGGGAGGGAGGCCAAAAAAGAGGTCTTTTTTTCTTAACTAAGGAAAGGGCGGGCGGGGGTGGGGGTGGTGAAACACAACGCCTCGCTTATCGGATTGAATACGATGCAGGGTGCGCTTCCCGGGTCTGCTGGACTGTCAAAGGTAAACAAAAAAAACAAAAACAAAACGAGGTTAACTTGTCGGAAGCGAGTAAGAAAAGGTGACCGACCCGGTGCAGTGCAATGCAGGGGTGGGGCAACGGAGTTACTCGCTTGGGCTATTTGGGCATTCGGCTCCTTGTCCGCAGATGCTGCTAACTCAAAAGGGACGCCTCGACTTAAGGGCTTTCACAACCCATGCTTTCTCTTCCCTTCCCAATTGCCAGCAACGGTCCGGCAATTGCACCGCCTCTCCAGAGCCAATCGGAGCTAGCATGTTATCCGAGCTTCTACTCCTGAGTAGACAATGCGGATGTTAAGAAAAAGTCCAGGAAACCTACCACGCTGGCCACACACGGGCTGCGCAAACAACCGCCTCGTCCTCCTCCTCCTCCTCCTCCGTAAACGGGAGTCAAATCCCAACAAGCAGTTTCCGTTTAAAATCCGAAGCTTTCCGAAGCTTTTTAGCGCTTTCCAGCTCGGCCGGGGGAAAAAAAAAAAGGCTGCTGGGGCAGGGCGAGAACTTCACTTGCAAACTATTTCTTTACTCCCACCTCCTTGCCAAGCCCTGAGTGGCGGCTCTTCGAAAGGCAGCCGCCAGCTGCACAAATCGTTTGCCACGCATGCTCCAGAATCCCCTCTTCTGTCGGGTCTTAGAGCCTGCTGGACAGGCGTTTCTTCAGTCTTATTTTATTTTATTTTATTTTATTTTATTTTATTTTATTTTATTTTATTTTATTTTATTTTATTTTATTATTTTATTTTATTTTATTTTATTTTATTTTATTTTATTTTATTTTATTATTTTATTTTATTTTATTTTATTTTATTTTATTATTTTATTTTATTTTATTTTATTATTTTATTTTATTTTATTTTATTTTATTTTATTTTATTTTATTTATTTTATTTTATTTTATTATTTTATTTTATTTTATTATTTTATTTTATTATTTTATTTTATTTTATTTTATGTTTTTATTTTATTTTATTTTATTTTATGTTTTTATTTTATTTTATGTTTTATTTTATTTTATTTTTATTTTATTTTATTATTTTATTTTATTTTATTTTATTTTATTTTATTATTTTATTTTATTTTATTTATTATTTTATTTATTTTATTTTATTTTATTATTTTATTTTATTTTATTTTATTTTATTTTGTTATTTTATTTTATTTTATTTTATTATTATTTTATTTTATTTTATTTTATTTTATTTTATTTTATTTTATTATTTTATTTTATTTTATTTTGCTTCGTTTTTACAGAAGTAACTGGCAGAAGTATTTTTACAGAAGTAACTGGCAAATGGACACTTTGTTTCCTATTTTTGGCCCTTTTGCAACTTGTCTCTAGCTATAATAATGCGAAGGTTAATGCCATTAACTACTGATAATAGATAGGCACAGTCACCATCAGTGAATTGCAAAAAGGCAGCTTTTCCTTGGAACAGCTCACATCCTGCCAGGGTACCTTCAGCGCTGTCAAACAATGACATCTGCCTATCCCAGACCCTTGGAAAAGACACAACGGGTGGGATAAAAATGTCACATCCAGTCTAAACAATTGGCTGACTGCCATCAACCATACATAATAAGAGGCCAGAACTGAAGAAATCATCAAAAGATTAAAAGTGCAGATTGTGCAAAGAAGCAGGAACGGTAGTTTATTTTATTTTATTTTAAAACCAAGTTTTATTAATTTTTAAAGACATACAAAACATAGATACACAAAAACACAAAACATAAAAACATAAAAAAATCTCTTTTCTGAAAGTTGCTTAGTCCCAGGTTATAACTCTTGGCACAGACACAAATTCAAATTCATATTCATTTTACATACCATTTCATATCTTATTAACATTTTCAATTTTCTATATAACTTCTCACTTTTAAATTTTCTCAATTTTATTTTATTTATCTCCTCTCAATTCGAATCATAATATTTATTATTCTTTGTCTGTTCTATTTCCAACCATCCATTTATTTTTCTTCTTTAAAAAAGAAGAAAAACTTCTCCTGTACACTAAATGGAGTATGATGCCTTTATCTCCTTCCCCTATAATACTTAATATAAAACACATAACTTACATTGGGATTCTGTCTGGTACATTCTAAAATTATACTATATTATCAAAAATAATACAAATCTATTCATTAATATTGATATTCATTTATAGGAACGGTAGTTTATATATTCGGTTGAAGCAAGAAGATTTGCGCAAAGGGATTGTAAAAAAAAATGACGTAACACAGTCGCCAAAAGGATTCCCTGGAGTATCTGTAAAAATTATGTGCCAGTAATGAAAAGTTGGTGGGACTTGTATAATTGAAAAATAGCCGAAAAGGGACAAGTTAAAATATTGTGGGATTTTTTCAAATACAGACTAGGCTTATAACACGCCAGATATAATTGGTTGAAAAGAAGAAAGTGTTGATAATGGATGTGGCAATACCAGGGGATAGCAAAATAGAAGGCAAAGAACTACTATCACCAGATCACTAAGTATCAAGATCTGAAAATTGAAATGTAAAGATTATGGCATAAACTGGTCCCAGTGATTACCAGCACCCTCTGTGCCATACCAAAAATCTTGGAGACCACTTTACGGTGTCATTTCCTATCTAGGCATTGACAAAATTTCCATCTGTCAATTACAAAAGGCCAATGCTATGCTTGGACCCATTTATGCTATGCTGATAACATTATGACATTGTAGATTCTTTAACAGAGGTAGTCCTCAACTTACGATCACAGTTGAGCCCAAAAATGTATGTGGCTATGTGAGAAATGTGTTAAGCGAGTATGCCTCAGTTTATGACTTTTCTTGCCATCTTTGTTAAGTGAATCACTGCAGTTGTTAAGTTCCTAGCATGGTTGTTATGTAAATCTGGCTTCCCCACTGACTTTGCTTGTCAGAAGGTAGCAAAAGGGGGTCATATGACCCCAGGACACTGCAACTGTCATAAATATTTTTATAATAAATATAATATAAATAAATATTTTTATAATAAATAAATATAAATATTGCCAAGCATCCAAATTTTGACCGCATGACCACAAGGATGTTGCAAGTATGAAAAATGGTCATCAGTCACTTTTTTAAAAAAAAGAAAAATTATTGCTTACATATTAAAATATTGGACACAGTGTGACCATCCAGTCATTATCTCTACCATACACATTAAGGTATAAAACAAATAACATATATACTCATCATGCGTTGCCAAATTTTATACAATTATTCTATCCGGTATATTCATTTATACTTACAGCATAAAACATCATACATTGCTAATTTTATACAATTGTTCTGTCCACTCTACTCATTTATATTTACATATATAACATCAAATTTCAAATCTGCAAATCCTAATTATTTTCTGTTTCAACTCCCACCTCTCTGTTCCAACCATTGGTAAAATCTATTCCAAATATGATACTCTGTCTCTCCTTTATTTTTTTAGTTGTAATGTCAGCCTATCCTATTTCTGCGCAAACCAATATTTCTGGATTATCTCTCTTTCTAAAGGAATGTCTTCATTTTTCCATCATTTTCCATTGAGAATGGGTGTATACCATTCTCGCTGCTGTTATGATGTGTAGTATTAAATATATTGATCCTTTGCTATGTCTCTCTTTTATAATTCCTAATAAGAATAGCTCTGGTTTGAATTCTAAATTTTGGCCATTTCTTCCAACCATGTCTGTATCCATTGCCAAAATTCCTTTGCTTTTTTTGCATGACCATCACATGTAAATCAGTTTGTAAATCAGTTACTTTTTCCAGTGCCATTGTAACTTCACTAAACAAACCGTTATCAATCAAGGACTACCTGTACCTTGATGTTTATTAAAGAACTGACAGGGGTGATTTCACATTTCTATCAAACCAATAAGAGCTTGACAGAGGCAGAGTGTGGATGCATAGAATGTTTGCTGATTTTAATCACTTGATTTTAAAATGGTAATAATGGTCATGAATTTCAGATTACTGGAGAGAGACAGCACAGCAAGGAGACGAGCAGCAGAGCATGCTAGGAAATGCAGCTGGTAGAAAACAGAAGCAATGCTTTTTTTTTCAAATCCCATTGAGAAAGTGTAAAAATATTCACATGCATAAATAATAATACATGAAATCTGCAGTTCTGTAGATATTTGTCTCAGAAGCCAAACTGAGTCCAAAAGGATTTAACTTCTGGACAGTCGTGTATGTGGTAATACTGTAAAATTTAACCCTGCTATTCCACATAGTTGATTAGCAAATATTTGATCTACTGCAGTTTGAACTGTTGACTTAAATGACTTCTTCATGAGAGCCTCATTTAAGTTCATTTAAGGTTCACCCTCAGAAATTGTTGTGTTAAAACTTAGAATCTTTGTGACACCATAAAGTACCAACACAAGCCCAAAACTTTAAGTGAATACGATGTCCAGCACTCAGTGTCTGAATAGTTACCTATTCAAAAGATGGATGTCTACGATATTCAGAAGAAAGAATGATGAGATGGATGGAACCAAGTTAGTAAAAATATAACAGAGAGACATGTTGATTCCAAAGATGAAAAGGGATGGGGAGAAGCATTCCAGTAAAAAAAAACAGATGGTGCATATGCACATGTATATGTCCATGTTCTGTCTCACCTGTGGCCATGAGGTGAGAGTCCAAATTTCCAAAGGAAAATACACAAACAGACAGGAACAGGAACGACAGAGTTAACTTCCTTTGGCTGAATCCGTCCTTGGCAGTTTTCCAGAAGCTGCCTGCCAAGTCCGATAACGAGCAGAACCATAAATCAGAGGTAAACCGCCACACAGATAATTTGTCCAAACTGCTAACTCAAATAAACAAGTTGACCCGAACAGGGATTCAGAGCTAACACACACCCTTATATTCTCTGAGGGGCGTGTCAGTCTCTTTTCTCAGTCCCTGATTTGACATTTCCTTTTACGTTGTATTTCACGTTTCTGCCTGCGTCTTTGCCTTGCATCAGACCAGCATTTCTTGGCTTGATCTTCAGCCAATGACTCCGGCACGCTCTCCTGATAATCTGCCGACACCTGAGGCACAATCAGGGAGGAAGATTCTGGGGAGGAAGATGATTCCGAAACTTCCAGCAAAGCAGGTTCAAACCTCAGAGCCAAGTCCTCCTCTTCCTCCTGACTCCCGTCTGTGTCTCCCAACAAAACAGGCTCAAACCTCAATGCCAGATCTTCCTCATCACTCGATCCTATGTCTTCTGACAGAGCAGGCTCAAACCTCCGAGTCACAACATGTCCATGTGCCTCTGAAATGCATTCTGTCTGAATTCATCTATGCCCTGCTTGAATGTGTAGATAAGGAAATATTACAAAGACATTTTTAAATTTTAAATAAGCTTTTGCTCCATAAATGAACTTATAAAAAGGGTGCTTATTTGCATCAATTTTATTTATATTTTCTCCATATTTTTCATTTACCATTTTTAATCTATTGTTTTGTTGACTAGATTTCTATGTGGTATTTCTTTTATGTACCTTGAGCACTGTTTAGTGGAAATGTGAGTTTAAAATGTAGATGCATTTTTTTTAAAAAAAATTAAGTTTAAGATCCCTGATCTAGAACTTTGGCTCTTTGTTTAGTAGTATCCTGAGAATCTTGTGTGCTAGTAGCTAATGAAGGACTAGGACAGGCATGTAATTCAGTCCATCTACCTGCTGCTGGTCATCCTTCTCTTTCTGTTCACCTTTCATAGCATTACAGCCTTTTCCAGAAAGCTGGGCCTTCACACTGTATGTCCAAAATATGATAATTTGAGTGTAGTCATTTGTGCCTCAAATGAAAACTCTGGATTGATTTGTCTGATAATTCCTTTTTGGTTTGTTTTCTTGGCTATCCATGTCATTCTCTGGAGTCTTCTCCAATACAAATGTTTAAAAGCATCAGTGCTCTTTCTGAAAACCAAAGGGAAATCACTGACTTCACAATTCTGATCTTTATAGGTACAGATACATCAAGGTATCTGAATAGCTTTTTCAAGACCTTGGTCGCTGCTCTACTTAATTCTAGTCTGAGGGGTATTTCTTGACTGCTGGTTCCTTTAGTGTTGATGGTTGTTCCTAAAAAGCAGGAGACTTCCACCATTTCAATATTATTAATTGACAACTCAATTAATTAAAAAAATAATTGACCTCACCCTTTCCTAAGAGGTCTGTAGGGGGCGTGCATAAGCGCACCAACGTGCCTACCGTCCCGGTCCTATTGTTTCTTTTATTTTTCTTATATGTATCCATGTATTCATAACTATGTTTATACTTATACCTATTATCTTGTAAGCAATTGACAAATAAAATAAAATAAATAATAAATAAATAAATAAACATTATTAGTCTTGGTTGGTCTATCTGCTATCTTTCCTTAAATTTAAGTTCATATTAATTGAAAGCTTCCCCCAACAGTATTAATTTTTGAGAGCTCCATCAGCTGATTTACCTGCAAAACCTATCCTGCGAAAACAATTAAGGCTTAACGTTTGCCAAAATTTGCCACCCAGTTGGGACATGAAACAATCAGAGCTTCTCCTGCCCATTTCTACTTGCTTGTCCTTAAACCCTAAATGAGAGGTCCCAAAGCACAAAGAAGATATGGACTTTTTATTTTTTTAAAATGATCAGCTAATATAGTATCCAGTGAGGCAACAGTCTGGGAAGGTTGAAGGGAAGTGCTGGGAAGATCAACAGGTATGTATCAGGAACAGCTGTGTAAATTCACAGGAAGGAAGAAGCTGCAAAATTGTCAAGCATGCAGTGGGAAGATCGATGACAGGTCACTGGAAGATAGAACATTGGAGATCCAATACACAGATTTCTACCTGGGCAAATTAGAAGGTAGATTTAAGATGTTCATCAGAATAGACTGACGAGAGCCAAATATTGGCTGAAAATTCCAGGAGATGAACTCTGGATAACTATATGACATTAGGCTGGCAGTGGCTGAATTAAAATTTGGGTCCACATAATTATTGATTTTATTATTATACACAAAAAAATGACAGTGCACACAGCAAATGAGATAACTATGCTGGGTTTTGTATCACAAATCACTAGTTGAACACTTCCCAAGCATTTAGGACTGTGTGATGTATCGGCAGATTATGCGAGCAGATCCCAGTAAGGTGGCCTTCTGCAGCTGACCAATGGTGATTTTGTCAACGCCAATTGTTTTCAAGTGCTTGCCTAGGTCTTTAGGCACAGCAGCACCCAGTGTGCCCAGTACCACTGGAACCACCTGCACTGGTTTATTCCAGAGTCTCTGCAGTTCGATTCTCAAGTCCTGATATCTGGTGATTTTTTTCAAGTTGTTTCTCGTCGATTCTGCTGTCACCAGGTATGGCAATGTTGACGATCCACAATTATTATTATTATTATTATTATTATTATTATTATTATTATTATTATTATTATTATTATTCCAACCACATTTTTATATGAGCTCAACACAAATTTGGGAGAGGGAGGACTTTCCTAGGTTGTTACTGTATTCTGTATTAATAAGTGTTCATCGATGCTGATGGAGAAAACAAGAGAACAACCTTTGGGCTGGGGTCAGCCAGCATTTCTTGATTTTTTACAAAACCCCAAGGAAAGCAGGTGCATAGAAGGCTGATCAGGTAAGAGTCATTGTATTGGGGGAAGAAGGCTAACCTTTTCCCAGACTCTTCCCTTTCTTCAACAAAACAAACAAAAGGGGAGCTAGTTTAAGACTTAATGCAAGCTAAGCCAAATCACAATGAAGATGTAGCTTACTGGTCTTGCAAATATGGTCTTGGTCTATTTAAGAGTTAGGATCCCAGGCAGAGCCATTCTCATTCCTTGCTGCCTGATTCTTTTAACTGATAAAAACAGTTAAGTGAATAAGCTATAGCTCAGCAAAAGATATTTCCCACTTACTTCATAGCTTTAGCTTGCAGTAGCTATCAAAACCAACTAAGATATTTGTTGGTGTGAGCAACAGCTAAAAGAGCCTTCATCCCTCTGCAAGATATGCACTAGAGATGCAATAAAATGCATATCTGAAGCCACCCCAATTGTTTAGGATTTGGGACAGAAAATACAATCATTTTTCTTTAGCAGTAAAAATGCAGCAATAATGGGGTGTGGGTTTTGTTTTTGTTTGCAGTTTCCCCAATTCAGCTAAAGTCCGATTTACCTGATGATAGTCTGATTCTGATTATTACTGGCAACGTTTTATCTGTTCATCCATCCATCCCTTAAGGACAACCTGGACAATGGCCACTAATACAAAAACATTGCTGGGATGAACATGACTGAACTAACTTATTTTATAAAGCTGTTATTTTGCGAGAGTGCTGCTCAAAATTACCACCCTTGCACCATATTTTAATGATATTATACACACACACACACACACACACACACACGCATATAAAAGATTGGGGCCCACAAGAGGTCCATGAGTTGGTTACTTTAATCAGCAATCCCCAGTTTAGAATAGTGGCATATAATTTTATCTGCAGTAAATAGTAGTACAGTAGGCTGCACTAAGCATGTTTGAAATAAAGTTAGCCCTTGGGAATGTGGATAATCTGCTATATTCCAAAGGTCTCCTATTATTTGAAAAAGGGATCTATATTTAAAATAGACTATCAATAATAAATTCAAACTCTATGGTAAAGCCTTGTGTGTTTTGAATTCTGTCTGTCTAGTAATGCAACCATTACTAGAAATATCATTTTTTTAAAAAAATAATCTGAATTCTAATCTTCAAGCTAGATTAATTTCCAAAAAATAATAAGGGTTAACCCTGATTTCTACTTGGGAGGATACCATTAGAACAGGGATGTCAAACTTGCAGCCTGTGGGCCAGAGATGTCACGCGCTGGCCACGCCTAAAGTCATGATACATCACGTGACGATAACATAACGCTGCGAGTTTGACACCCTTGCACTAGAACACTTGAGGAATGTAGACAAGAGACAAATGTAGACAAGAATGTAGACAAAAGATTTTTAAAAAAACAATCAATATTGCCTGGAAAACATATATGAACACATCTGTCAGATCTGTGTATCTGTCATTTCTTCAGTGGAAGAAGAAAAGGGGGAGGGGGCTGATAAAGAAATCCTTTCTTGATGTAACCTGAATATATTTAATCTTATATCGAATTTGCATAATCCACACATGATACGATGGAGGGAGAAAAGCCAGATGGCCAGAACTATCACCTCTGAGAGGCACAACCAGGAGATGAGAATTCCACAGTGAGATTGTACTTTGGGAATCTCTGGAAAAGTTTGTTCTAAAAACGGGGTGGGGGGAAATTAAGTATGCCCTGGGAAACTGTGAAAAGATCGTTCCTTACAAAAGGGGTGGGGAGGAATTAACATAGTGGCTTTTGTTTCACTAAATACACATCGAGATAAGGGGAAGGGTTCTAAACTCCCTTATCTATCCCTGTATGCCTGAGAGACCTCAGACGCTGCTTTGAACTCCTACAGGGATTGTCTCATCTCAATAAAGAATTCCTTTGTGATATGTTTGGATACATTTTCAGAAGTTCATTCTAGTTGAGTGAATGGGAAAAGTTCTGTAGTGTGACAACATCCATGCAGTGATGTAAAAGTTGATTTATTGATAAAAGCAGGGCAGGTACATATGTAATTGGTTTTTCTATCCTATCCATTGAAATTAAACAAAAAAAAAATGGGACGGCTTCTTCATGACCATTCTTGACTTATTAAAATGCTTGTACACCTGTCTGTGCATGAAGCATAAGAATCAGTTAAATGTCTCTGTTTCTGTCTTTTCCTCTTGATAGAAGTTCATAAAAAGGCTTGGGCCTTCACTCAAGTTCCCTTCAAATAAACTTTTTATACAAAAAAGTATGTTTACGCTTATTTTACTAGTAATATATGGATGGAAAAAATTCAGTGACATGATCCTAATCAGCAAGCATTCTGCTCGCTGCTGACTTTAATTAGATGTTGTTTTCGCTCATTGCGTTATACACGTCTGTGTTACTAAAATTGAGTGATCATTTCTAAGTGATTCAGGAATATACTTATATGATTTAAGGAAGACTGACAAGCTGTGACAGGCAACAACCAAAAAATGTGAACTTTAGAGACTCTTCATGTATCACCCCTACATAGCAAAGTCATGTGGGGAATGCTGATGAAATTCTGCCTAAACAAGGTCACTCTGAAGCAAAGTGAGGCATATCAAAATGTGGCTGGGAACTCAAAAGTTCTAAGATACACAACAAACTTTAAAAGAAAAAAAAACAGGCCAATGAGCATGTTTTGTAGGTATGAAATACCAAGTCATCTAGAAAAGAAACCAGGGGAAGGAAAGAAGTGGAATGGCCTATCAAAGGAAAAATGGTGACTAGCTGGATAGAACAAAAACTTATTTATTAGGAAGTGAGGAATTGATGCAACATGATTGTGGTGCACTTGTGATTGAATATAATGCATCAGCTAATCATAAGAGTTATGTTCCGCTTTTTAGCCCCTGACCTGAGCCTGGGAAAAGAATAATGGTGATGGATGGATGGTATCCTATGATGGAAAAGAGCTTTGATTAGAACTCTTTTAGTGCACTCCAACTTGATATGCCTGTTCACTTGGTACTTTGTTATAGTTCGGTTTAATGGTGGTGAATTGTACAATTGTGCACTTATAAAAAACAAGAAAAGGAATTGGAGGAAGAGATGATATACAGGTCAATCCAGAAGAAATTTATCATCTATGTAGTTACACACGGAAGCCTCTTTCTGACACATAATTTATGTTTCCATATGGAAAAATATATAAATCAACCACAATATGCTTTCTTTTAATCAGTTAATAAATTGTAAAACTTTATATATGTTTTCTGGCCAGTAAAATTATAGTTAATGAAATAACCCAGATAAAAGCTACCTTTTCTTTCCCATTTGTATAGCTAAAAGGATATTTCTTTGCCCTTGTCCTTTGGATTTATTTCGTTTACATAGAGCCATGAGGATTATAACTTTGTTAAATATCCAAAGGTTCGAATACACATGCACAAATATGTGTACAACAATCCTTTTTTGGTTTTTATCCAAGGTTTTATACCTAGCCATGTTTACTCAAAAGCAACACACCTTAGTTGCAGCTTTAACTTAGAGTTGCAAATGTGTTTTGAAATAATTCCATTATTTCACTCCTCCTTTCAATAATGAACTAGATACAAATAATGAACAAGCATTTCCAGCAGTAAAAAAAATAAGTTTCAGAACTGAATGTTTGGCAAATTTAGAGGATTTAATAGAAAGCCTCTCAGGAGTGGTTGTTTTCTATTCAACTCAACTGTCAACTTTTGTGAAAGGGCGATATCATCAAAATTTGGAAAGATATGTTCTCAAAAAAGCAAAGAATGTGCTGTAATGTCAACTTACTCTTCCTCAGAAAGAGCTTTTGTAACAAGAAAGAAGCTTTCCAAATTGATATTTCTAAAGAAAAGGAGTACCACTTTAAAATTTGTTAAGAAAATATTTGAAAAAACAAGAAACTAGAAAAGAAATAGTACGGGCCATCTATAAGCATTTGTGTATTTATTTGCATTTTGTATCTTGTAATTAAGAGTCCAATTTTCCATTATTCATGTTTGAGTATATGGTGGCACCTGAACTCCAGGAGATAGAGGACAAGATAATTATCTAGATCCATTTCAATCTGATTTGATGCTTGAGTTCAATACTATGATGTAGTGTGTACCTGGTAGCAGAGGGGGAAGATTTGGCCAACTAAGAACCTTTCCAGAAAAAATCCCAGATCAAGAGATTGTGTGGTCTCAAGCTGGAAACCCCACCCTATAACTTCTCAGAATATATCTAGTAGCTAGTAGCTAGGTGGCTTTAGCTTGGCAAGATTCTGTCTATTACTTGCACACAAATAGAGGATTACTGTTCCGAACTAAGCAGGCTCGTAAGCCTGCAAACCTGACTAGCCGTTTCCAAGCAGGCTCGTAATCCTGCACTTTTGATTGGTTCGTTAACAGCGAGTCGCGATTGGTCAATTGGGACTGATCTGATTGGCTAGTTAACAGGCTGCCGCGATTGGACGCTCCAAGCGCGGCAAACTTAAACCATTGGACGTTTTGACAGCAGCCAGCTCTATAAAAGGAGCTGCTGTTGCTATTCTCTTTGCTCTGCTTCCTGAAGTCACTAATAAAGAGTTGAAGTCACAATTCGATGTCTCGTCTCCGTTATCGCGCCTACCCTCCGAGATAGAACAATTTCATTCAATTGGATCTCACTATCTCATCTCTGGCCTTACAATGTCTGAGCACTGAATGCCTTGATACATGACTATGCATAGGGGTGGGTAATAGAGCATATTTCAGTAGATTCTGCTGGATGTTTCAGTTACTTTCAGTACCACTAACCATGGTATTTTCCTGCAGTGTCTGGTAACTATGGATTTGAAAGAAAGAATTTAATAGTAACACTCCTTTTCTGGAAATCAGTTTCAGGAGGTGGTGTTCGGAGCCTCGGGATGGTTCTCAATCCATATTTATTTAAAATTTTGGGGACAAAAATATCAATTAGTGATAAAGTTCCTGACGTAGTTATTGTCATTTTCCCTTTGTACCTATTTGTGTTTGTTAAGAAAGATAAAATTCTCCTGTCTTTTGATTCTCATTTTAAATTAAGATTTTGCATAGACAACATCTGAGAAGTTCAGAACATTTATGGTCTATGAATGACTTATTGGGGAATAAATTGATAGACTGATAAATTATGGTCATAGGGATGATCCATAGTAGCATTTCTAATTCAAAGAGTTTTGGCTTTGAAAGATGGGAGTTGTTTGCTCATGCCTTTATTGTTCATTTTTTATTTAGGCCATTTTAAGGCTAACAGTTTCCCTGAATCTGAGCCATGGTGAAATAAAAAGCCAGTCTACTAGGATATTGTTGAAAGCATCCATCTCATTCCTGCAATGTTTGGATGCCTTATATAACTCTATGATATGTTTCACTTTCAAATCACTCCTCAGTTTGCATCGTAGTACTATGTATAGAGCACTTGATTCTATCTTTGTAGGATCAAAGAGGAGATCACTGTACTTTGTAGACAAAGATAGACTTAAAGCAGTTAGCAAAGTAAGTCTTGTTATGCTCCTCTGATTAATCTCTTTGAAGTGATCTGGGTACTTTCCTCTAGCACGTGTCCTAAATGTACCAAAGGCTTCAGTGAACCAGGAAAAGGTGACCATCCATTTGGTGTATGTCACCCGGGAGATATAACATTCAACAAAGATAGCTAAATGGCTTCTACATTATAAGATATTTTACTAGAATTTCTTAACTAACATGGTATATTATTTTGGATTGAATTAAAATAGCTATGCAGTAATCCCATATTTAGAACCACCACCACCCCAAAAAAATATCTCTGAGAGGCAGCATATAAAAATGAAAATGTCAAATCCAATCTAAAGATCTGGCTGACTATGTGACAAATGACCTTTAACACCATCAAACTTCAACGTCTATCCCAGGTCCTTAAGAAGGACTTGGTTAGATGGATAAAAATTCCATATCTAGTCCAAACATGTGGCTGACTATGCAACCGTAATATATTACCCCTTCAAAGGAATAGTACCTCATTGTGGTGGAAGGGACTGCATGCTCTAATTATGCTAAGGGATATACTGTACAAGTGCAATCATATCACACAGGTCTTGCCTGAAGAGTCAGGCCAAAAACCTATACAATATGGTGAGAAATTGAATTTCATGCTGAATCAACTGTTGCCTGCATTAGCAGGAGTTGCATTAATGCAGGCAACAGTACAGGACTCAGCTCTCTTTACTAGGCAACAAGTACATGGAGCTGATAGGCTACTAGAAGGCAATCACAAGTGAAAAATTTGGTCAAAGAAGAAAACTACTTAATTATGGAATATTTCTACCAATCAGAAGCCATTGAAATGTGGATTTCAAAAGTGAATGTACTAGCTTTGGAAAGAAAGCTATCCAGACTTATGGATTAAAGGGGCTATTTCACCAATGCTGAAATGAAAGCAAGTGGGGAAAAATTCAAAATCCAAGTTATTCAGAAATAATAATAATAATAATAATAATAATAATAATAATAATAATAACAACAACAACAACAACAACAACAACAACAACAACAATTTACAGAGTAAGCCACAAACAACAGAAAGTGAAGAGGCAATTGATGTTAATGAAAAACAAGGACAAAACACTGACTTTGTTAAAGAACTGCAGATTCAGGACTATTAGTTAATCAAGAATAGTGAAATTAAGGACCAAATGAAAGAGCTGAAAGAAAATTGAATTGAATTAACAAGATAACTCTGATTAAAACTGTGAAAACTGTGAAAATGAAGGTGTTAAAATTATTCCATCTGCAACATTGGCCCAAACAAAGTAGAGAATGTATGTAACCACATAAGAATTGGGGCTTAAAATACGAAGGAATGAAATTATTAAGAAAACATAAAATGTGTTTGAAAATGATTGGAATTGAAGAACAAGAAAATTCCCATAACTTTGAGCAATTTGAAGAATTTGAGGCAAAAAACTTGAAAAATAAAAAAATCTGCAAGTGAAGTAAAACCTGGAAAGTAAAGGAATTGCAGAAGCTATAAAACAGTTGAAACAAAGAGTTATAGCAATGTGACAATCAAATAATTCAGTTCCAGCAAAATTTGTACTTTACAGCAAATCAGCATCAATTCTATAAAGCCCTTGAAAATGAGAAAGGATTGACCACAAATAATGAAACGCCTGACAAACATACCACCCTAAAATTATGGAAATGTTTGTGGGAAAACAACAGAAGTCACAACAAGAATGCAATATGGATCAAGCAAGTTGAAAATATAGTGAAAGTACTGAGTGTGAAAGACTTTAGGGTAACTGGAAAAAAATAGTACAAAAGCAATCAGACAAGCACAAAAGCTTGTGTGTTCCTGGATCAGATGAGCTTCATGGATTCTGGCTAAAATCATTAACATAGCTACACTTGAAGTTGGCAGATAAGATCAACAGGATTGTGTAAGCACCAGGGAAGAAAAAAATGTCTAACAACTGGTTGACATTCCTAATTCAGAAGGAGAATGATCCATATTGCATTCTTGTTGTGACTTCTGTTGTTTTCCCACAAACATTTCCATAATTTTAGGGTGTTATGTTTGTCAGGCTTTTCATTCTTTGTGGTCAATCCTTTCTCATTTTCAAGAACAAAATGGGTGTTGCAAAAATTCAAGAGGAACAAAGAACCAGTTATTAACTGAACAAATTGGTTTCAAAGAATTTATAAAAAAAAAGAACAAATTTGTTTATGGCTTAGATAGATTATAAAAACCATTCAGTTCTGTTTCATATAGCTGGATTGGGAAACGCCTCAAAATGTTTGAAATCAGCAGAAGCGTCTGGCAATTTATGAATATTTCAATGAAATTTCGGTGAACAAAGCTAATGGTTAATGGGGAAGAGTTAGAAGTTGAAATCAAATGTGGATTTTTTTCCCAAGGTTATCACCTTTCTTTATACAATCAGTGGTCCCATTGTCAACAATTTTGAACAAGACAAACTTGTGGGTATGAATTGGCCAAAAAAAGATTTTAAAAAATTCATGTTTACTCTACATGGATGATTTAAATTATTTGGAAAAACAAAGGCTGAATTAGATTCCTTATTTAACACCACAAAAAGATTCAGTAAAGATAATGGAATACAATTTGGAATGCAATCTATGAGCATGGAGTCACTTGCAGTGGTGGGATTCAAAGTTTTTTACTACCGGTTCTCTGGGCGTGGCTTGGTGGGTGTGGCGGGGAAGGATACTGTAAAATCTCCAGTCAGAGGTGGTATTTGCCGGTTCTCCGAACTACTCAAAATTTCCGCTACCGGTTCTCCACCACTGGTCAGAACCTGCTGAATACAACCTCTGAGTCACAGCCATAAAGGCAGACAAAATTGTTGAAGACAATATCATATAGTTTAGCAATGAAGATTTGATAAAAGGTATAGCATCAAAAGAAGGCTACAGGTATTTGGGAATATTTGAAGTTTCTGATTTGTTACAGAATCAAGTCAAAGAAAATATGTCTATAAATATATCAAACAAATACAGATTATTTTGAAATCAAAGCTAAATGGTGGAAACATTTCCATTTTAGAAATTAATACCCGGACAGTCCCCATTATGTGATAATCTGAAGGAACGGTTGATTAGATCAGGAACTAGATCAAAAGGCAAGAAAACTAATGACAAGGCACCATGCTTCGCACCCATAAAGTGATATTGATTGGCTGTCTTTGGCAAGAGCTGAAGTAGTAGAGATCTTCTACAGATAAAACAAATTGTGAAGGAAGAAAAAGCATGGCCTGAATGACAATATTAAGAAAATTCAAGAACCCTTGCTGAAAGAACTCAGTAAAAAATGTACTTAATACACTGACTTAATACGTATTTATCATTCCATACCACTAAAATAGGAATTTGTTTTCCAACCAACTTTTTAAAAATTTAAATCTAAAAATAGGTTTATGGGGCAATTTCTCCATAGAATAGATTATCACCATAATTCTGTTCTTTTAAAGTAGAAAAGGAAGAAAGTTTCAGTGAAATCCTCTTTGCATTTACTTAGAAGTAAATCCTTTGAGTGCAATCAGACCTGTTCCCTTGATAAGAGTGTGTAGGACTATGGCCTTAGTCAAGGAAACTCCTATGTTATCAAATTTCTTTTTAACAATTGCTTCTTTATGAGTACAAACCTATGTTTCTACAGTTAGGAAGTAGTGCTATTGAGTTCATTGATTGAACATGCATGTAACTGCACTGTCACTAATTAGGGGTGAGAGATGTAATAAAAAGTTACATATTGGTAAACTGTTGGAGAAAAAAATGGAAAACAGCTGAAAAATGTGGAATAAAGCAATTATATTGAGTGACAGGAACAGCTGGTATGTTCATGTCTGATATGAATTGGCCATTGTATGTTGTTGTTTTCTGCTGTTCTCAAGGAGCACATGATAGCAACTAGCAATTTACTGATCATCAGGCAGGTATAGCCAAGCTCTATTGATGCAGCTTCTTTAAAGGGGATGAGGAGAAACCATATAATGGAGACCCCCTTTCATATGGATTACTTTGCATACAAATTTCAAAACGGTACTTATGCCGATTACGACTCTCCCTGTTAAATGTAAGAGTGTTTTTCGTTTTAATTTATAGAACTTTGGTAAATGTATAGAAAAGCACAAGCAATTTTAAGATGACAACTTTTAAAATAAAGTTTAATGGAATATGTTCTTTTCTGCTGAGAAGCCTGGTGATGCTTTTTCACTTATGTTTTGTTCTCGTTTTGTTGTAAATGAATCTATAGCAACACTTTCTTTTGGACATGTAATTTAAAATTATAATTTCAAACAATAGGCTCAGACTCGTAACTAATTTTAGAAGTGCAACTTTAATAGGATATCATTGTACTAGCATTACTTACACTCTTTACTGAAGAAGCACTGGAAAAAGTGAACTGATGTTACTCAGAGTTCAACTTTGTCAGCATTATACTTCCTTGTTATTATATTTTGGAATCATATAATTACCTTAGAGAATTTGTCTCTGATCTCTGCCTCTTAATCTCTTAAAATTTGTCCTAAAAACAACTTCTCAAGTTTATTCATAAGAAATTAAAAATCATGTCCAAAACCCAAGAGGTTAAGATATTTCTCCATTTCAATATTATATAGACAAAGATGCTAATCTGGGGGCTTATGGCCCACAATTTCCTGCCAATTTTTCATATTATTCAAATTATAACAAATGTAGAAATATTATTCAAAATATAACAAATGTGGAAATAGCTACAGAACTCCAGGACTTCAATGCAGAAGAATAAACAAGACTGGAGCAAATTTAAACCAAGAAATCAACATGATGTATAATACCACTCACTGCAAGAAAAAAATTGTATATAGCAATCTGTCATTCAATCTGTTGTCTGTGAAGCCATGTCTAGGTTGAAGCACTTTGCATAGGATGGCCATTTCGGTTGCCAACCACAACTAACATAATATATGACTATCTTTAAGGAGATGCAATCAAAAGGGCAACAAATACATCATCGGTCCCTAAAGTCTGAGTCTATGGAAAATGAAGAAATGGAGCATCCCTTGCTTTAAAAAATAACATTATTTCAAAACTGATTTCTGCCAGCATAAATCAAATGTAGACTTTAACCCAGATTTCAGCTAGCTAAAATAGTCTCTGTTGTCATAGAAGAATAGTTACTACACAGTGATAGTAGCTACAGTTTTCATAAACAGCTTCATAGCCATATGTTAGGGTCCTTGGTTAAAAAAAAAATAATCTTTAATTCTTGTCTATTCTTCCAAAGTGATTTAGAGGATTTTGGCAGCAATCCAAAAGATTACTGAAATCAACACTAAAGTTTTCTTTATTGTGGTTCTCAAATGCAGGCCAAAAATGATAAAGTCAATCACATTCATAAAGTATGGAGAGACTAGACAATTCTTTCTATAACTAGTTCTAGCATTTTGTCTAAAAAGAACCATCTTAACGCCATCATAATAATCTAATTTCCTTCTTTCCTAGAGAGGTTAAAATACTGTTCCTCTGTTCTCTGCCAGAAAGTAAATATTATATTTTGAGCAATCAAGTTCAGCTAAGAACCTCACAATGGTACTGTTTTGTGGTTTGATTCATTTATGAGCCAGGATTAGTAAATAAAGTAAGCAATTTCTGTCCCATAACTTTGGAGGATACTAAACAATTCCAATGTCACTCATCTACTGTAGTGCAATTTCACAGTTGCTAGAAATGTTCCATATTCCTATGAAATGGACTGAAAATGTATGGTTTTCCTGCAGACTTTCTAATTCATAAAGGCTGCAAGACATAAACCTTCTTTCAGTATGAATATACTCATACTGATTATATTGAGAAGACCTGATGGGGTGAGAATAATAGCTAATGTGAGTAGTGGATTCTGATATATGGTCTTTAAAGTGTATTTATTTTAACAGGTTTTTTGATTGCACCATCAGGAAGAAAAAGAGGATAAAAGAACAAAAAGAAAACAGAAAAAGAGATTTTTGCAAGCTACATGTAACTGAATAAAAATTTTCAAAGGAACATTTCATTAGTATTACAATGTAAGCTAAAAATGTAATATGTTCACTGTGCTTACTTCAATGGTAAGTTTTTCCTTCCTATATGGTCCTGTTTTTGATATTGTAAAAATAAAGCTTTCCTTGTTAGGGCAATACAGAAATAAATAAAGATAAATTTTTAAAAGTCAGTTAATCATGGACCTCGGAGGATCCTGTAAACAGAGTAGAATAATAATATAAAGTGGGAAATCAAAAATATAAACATCTAACTTGGACAGCTTGGCTAGGGAAAATGAGAATTGAAACCCAGTGCATTTGGAAGCAACCAAATTGGAGAGCGCTGAGTTAGATCATTAGATATCATAAATATTAGAATATGAACTGGCTTTACAGGAGCCTAAAATAGTTGGTGCTATTTAGGGATACATGAAGAATTCGTTCGCTCTTTACTTTTAAGAGAATCAATTTAATTTGAACTAGACTAGTGTGCAGACATTAACATCATTATTACTTTAATATCTCATCTTCTAATTGTATCATTCCATTTTTGGTAATGACAATAATAGCAATTTTACTGGATGCTAATGGCTTTGTATGGAACTAAACTGTTGTAGAGCGGTGGTTACAGAGGGAGACGGAGCCAGGTTAAGCTAACAATCTTTATTCATGCGAATAAAGGGTCGCCGCGGCTTCAGAGGCAATCTGACAGCCAGCTGGTGGCGACAGCTGATGCCGTTTGACAGCTCCCTTTTATAGCTGGCTGTCAAATGGCATCAGCCAATGGGAGCGATTGGCGCTCCCGCGCGGGCGGCAGACCAGAAGGAGAAATGCTGGCTAGTTCTTAAACATAGCATAAACCATAAAGGCAAGTGCTGTTGGTGTTTATCCCTCTAGCTCAGGGGTGGGTAACTTGACAACTGTGGACTTCAACTCCAAGAATTCCTGAGCCAGTCATGCTGGAATGTTCAGGAATTCTGGGAGGTGAAGCCCATATGTTGTAAAGTTGCCATAGTTGCCAATCCTCGGCCTAGTTGTTTAGCAGTGGCCCTTCATAAGCTCCTGAATTTCATTTCAGGGCTAACGTTGAAGTTTTCAAGACTTCCAATCTTGGACGATTCCATGTTCCAAAGGAGGATCCAGTACATTGTTAAGGGGAATAATGAGAGTAATCATAGCCTCAGTATTGATTCTGATTTTACTTCAGAGGAATTGAGATGTGATCTCCATAAGCACCACTTCCGTATATGTCTTTTGATGTGGTTAGAGCACTTCCGTAGTAAGTACAGGTAGAATTCCTGAAGCTTTTCTGATTATTTTATTTTCTGATGCGTTTCATTTTGTTTTTGCTCATAAACAAATAAAATAAATAAACAATTAAAGAGCATGAGTGAGAGTGTATGGAAGGAGATGTTAACACACATGCATACAGACAATATATATTTTGAGTGAAACTACATTTACTATATAAACCATTTCTTAGAAAATTACAGATAGTCAAACATATTTTTTTCCTGGACTTAAAAATACTTCAAGTTAATGCATAAGTAAAACAAGGTGAATGAAAACTGATATAGCTATTTGATAAATAATGTAGTCAGGAATACAATACAATAGTGAAAAAGTTTCTAGGACTAGTATTTTCCCCTTATTCCTTTTCCACATTATAATACACAACCATTGAAAGATAGTCAAAATATTTTCAAACTGTCTTCTGTTTTGCAATCTATGCCAATACAAACAACATGATAATAGGTTATCAATATATGAGTATATCAAGAGTGTCAGCCTTCAAGATCTTCTACTATTGCTTTGCATCTTTCGGCTGCCATAAGTAACGGGGGGAGGAGGGGGGACAAGTTGGGAAGCGAGCTGGAGGTGGTACAAACTGGCATTGTATAAAATGAGGAGAGGGGAGAGTGCATTCTTGCTTAGGTTTCTATTCCTTGCTTAGCTTTCTCTTCTCTGCGCAGCTGCAAACCTTTATCAAAGTATGCCAAGGTCAAGGGACAGAAGCTTCATCACCACCTAAAGATGTCCACATGATGATATTCACAACTTTTAATTGGAAGAACCATTTGAACTATTGGGGGTGGGAACATTTCCATCACTTTGTATATGTGATTTACGCGCCTATTTCCTCAGATTCAGAATCTTCGCGTTGCTACCACTTCATTTCCAGTAAAAGATATCTTTTCTCTAATTAAAAGAGTCTAAGTATTTCTTTCTTGGATTTTGAATGGAGCGCCAGCTGACAAAGAGCTTGCAAAAAATATCAGGTGATCACTGTTTAAACCTTGCTGCTTTCAAGATGGCCAATAGCCAAGTATCCTAGACTCTGAGCTTCTATGAATCATGACGAAACAAAATACCTTCAATTAAAAAAAGGAATCTGCTGCCATTCTTCTGTAAGAGAGCATGCATTGTTCTGCATAGATTTGTGTACACTCCTTGTGTTACAAGAGATGGTAAAAAATTTAAACCAATGCAAAAAGCCTCGGAACCCTTTCAAACTAGCTATGTAAACTCCAGAGTAGCAAGATGAGCTTGGAAGGATCCTTCTGGATCAAGCTTTGGGGAGTAGAGAGCTGAGTTATAGTTTTTTCCTTCCTTCCTTCATAGCCAGTTCAGTCAATGTTGGTTGGAAAAGAGGGGATGAGTCCAGTGCTTCTGATTTGTGGCATACCTGGGAAAATTAAATTTATTACCCTCTTATTTAATTACAATGATACTCAGTTATACATTTCATTTCAGGGTGATCCATTTGCCTTGAGGAAGAACAAGCTTGGGTTCAGCACTAGTAAGACTCAATAGTGGTGAATGTTTTGGCATCCTGGTACTGGGGATCTTATATTTAGGCCCTGAATGGGAATATGCTACTTCAATTGGCTATGGTATGCCGTCTGGGCTCATAGCTTCTTCTTGAAGTGCAGGTCAAACCAGAGACCAGGAAGACCTTGTACAAGTTCATTTTATGTATTAGCTGTACCCTCTCCTGGACATGGTTCCCATGTTCTGTAAGATCTTGTCAAGTTGGCTTTCCTGGTCATGTCAATTAAGCAAGGTTACCTACCCAAACCCAGAAAAGGATCCTTAACTGTCATAGCACCTGCCCTCAGGACCAGCATTCTCCTGGAATTTCACATCATCTCCCCTTTTCCATTAACAGGGGAATAAAAACATGGCTCTTCCCCCAGACCTTAGAGTGATTGGAAAACCCTTGTGGCTGCTGATAGGAAAAGGAGTTGTTTGCTGTTCCCTCTAGATTATGGGTGTCAAACTCATGACATCACATTGTCATCATGTGACACATCACAACTTTTTCCACCTTTGCTAAACCGAGGCTGGGTGTGGCTAGCACATGACACATCTGGCCCGCGGGTTGCGAGTTTGACACTCCTGCTCTAGATGGTACTAAGGATTTTATTTTAAATGTTATTGTTTATATGTTAAAGTGCTTACAGTCACTGTAGTTGGGTAGCCGAGAAATCAAGTTGGTAAGAGAGATAAGATAAATAAGATAGACTCTGAATCCTGCTAATATGACTAGGGTTACTATATCTGGGCTTCTAAATTCCAGTTGACCTTTGGAAATCTAGCAATCCTGTTTTTCCCCAGCCCAAATAGGTATAAACACAATATCAAAATTATATTTAAAAGGTTTTCAAATGACTACAACACTAGTCTGCCATGAAACTGGCGATGGTTGGGTGTAAATGAAGAATGTATACAAACACCAAAACACTGGTATCACTATGTGCATTATGTTAAATAATTCAGAAAGGAAAAGATGCCTTGATGTCACATGGGAATTAAATGGTTAAACAGGAGTCAAAAGTTGGCAAGAATTCCTTCTTTCCTAAACCAGGGGTCCCCAACCACCGGGCCCCGGACCGGTACCAGTCCGTGGATCATTTTGTACCGGGCCGCAAAGAATGAAAGTAGGGCCTACTTTGCTTGGGCGCCGCCATCTTGTTTCGACGGCGCTTGAGAAAGTGCTTCTGGGTGAGCTTGTCAGTCGTCGGTTGGAAAGCGGCATTTGGGTGCTGAAGGAACCCTCGCACCTTAGTTTTGTCGAAGGGGGCGGCGGCTTCGAACGAAGAGCAGTCCCGATGGTGGTGGAGTCTCGCGTTACTCAGGAGGAGATTAAGAAAGAGCCCGAAAAGCCCATTGACCGCGAGAAGGTACAAAGGAGCAGTTGAAGGTGGCGGGGAGAAGTGGGGCACGGTTGGCTGGCCGGTCGCTCAGCTCGCCTTGCCTTGGTCGTGCGGGCTGATTCCGGTACCAGTCCGTGGATCATTTTGTACCGGGCCACAAAGAATGAATAATTGTGAAACTGGTCCCTGTTACAAAAAAGGTTGGGGACCACTGTCCTAAACAGTGAAGTGAATTTACTTCCTGATGCAATAACCATGGTAGGGAAGAATTCTGGTTATGGTTAAAAAAGGAAGGCAAATGAGTTTCTAAATGGAAAAATTAATCAGTATTTTTTAGATGGAAAGATCATAAAAATTATTTTATAATCTTCCCATCTAAAAATGCTGTTATAATACAAACATCTATTCAAACTAGAAGATGTGCAGAAAACACAGAGGAGTCTTATTATATTAAAAGAGCAGAATCTGCAGCAAACAAAGGAAGTGTGAGAAAACTCAGCAGTTCCTTTGTTGGTCCTTCTGGTCCTTCTGGTCCAGGCAGAGCGATGACTGTATGTTATTGGAGAAGGGAGGCCAAAACCTGATCTCAGAAAATGGAGATAAATAGAAAAAAAATCATGGATTGTCCTGATGTATCAATGTTCGTATTAGCCTTTTAAAGTGAACGAGCCAAAACCAAGTTCAAAAAAATTGTGCTATTATACACATATCCTTGGAAATTTCTAGATCTTATGTCTCCCCAAACAAAATGTAAACTTAATTAAAGACTAAATTTATAAAATTTATTCTGCTTTTCAATATTATAGGATCTCCAAGGATAATTACACTGAAAGTACAAGAAATGTCTGGCTTCTAACAGAGGAATACAAACAAGATCAAGTGAGGTACTAATACCACTCTATAAAGCCTTAGTAAGACCACACCTAGAGTACTGCATCCAGTTTTGGTCACATTATAAAAAAGATGTTGAGACTCTAGAAAGAGTGCAGAGAAGAGCAACCAGGATGATTAGGGGACTGGAGGCTAAAACATACGACGGCTGGTTGCAGGAACTGGGCATGGCTAGTCTAATGAAGAGAAGGACCAGGGGAGACATGATAGCAGTATTCCAATATTTGAGGGGCTGCCACAGAGAGGAGGAAGGGGTCAAGCTATTTTCCAAAGCGCCAGACAAGGAATACTGGATGGAAACTGAACAAGGAGAAATTCAAGACCTGGAAATAAAGACAATTTTTCTGACAGTGGGAGCCATCAACCTATGGAACAGCTTGCCTTCAGAAGTTGTGGGAGCAGTCTGTCAGAAATGTTGTCGGGTCTTCTGCTTGGGTTGGACTAGATGACCTACAAGGTTCCTTCCAACTCTGTTAATCTGTATCTTCTGTTCCTTCAATCACAATGACATGGTCCAGAGTAATACAAGTGTTCTGCTTTGTACAAATCAACATCTACCTGGCAGCAGAAGTACAAGAGAAAGAAATCTGTTAGGTAATAGCTATTGTAACTGCCACTATTCTCTAAATGGTGGCAGGCTACTGGTTGTTTTATGAAAAAGCCAGGTGCTGCAACTGTGATTCAGGTGAAGTGTTGACTGATAGCAGGTGTTCCAGTGTTTTGATCCCTAGTTAAAAGCAATATTATTTTCAACCCAGGATTATAGGATAAAAAAAGAGGAGCCAGCTGGAACAGCTTTCTCTCAGGAGAACACTGCAGTCTTGTAAATATAATTGAGACTCTATTGCATCTGGATATAATGAAGTATATCTTCTACTACTCCCTTAATATCAGCCACTGCTGCTAACAATCTGCAATAACCCTCCTTTCTCTTACATATTTTTTAAAGGCTTAGTGGATGACGCAGGACAGAATGGTGCTCAGGGAGCAATTGGTACTGAAACCAGAAGCAGCTGGCCGTGCTATAAAAAGGCAGGATTCATAAGAACCATAACTGTTTGTGCAGTTTTACAATGCATTATATAATAGATTGCAATCTTATTCTTGCAAACTACCTTTTGTTGCCATTTAAATGACAAAGTTGCAGGCATTCCATGCAGAGCAGTCTCGTTAATAACAATGGTAAAATCTATATCTTTTAAAGTAATT
The DNA here is from genome assembly GCF_049901735.1 of Notechis scutatus. Lineage (NCBI taxonomy): Eukaryota > Metazoa > Chordata > Lepidosauria > Squamata > Elapidae > Notechis > Notechis scutatus. The sequence continues at coordinate 10,775,069 of NC_142014.1, forward strand.
TTTCACCATTTTCCTAGAGCGGGCTGTATAGTGTTAATCTGCTTTGCTAGCAAAAGTCTTACTATTAAAAGCAGCCTCGTCCTAGGGTATAAATCATCGGGAATGAAAAATTAGCACCCCATCCTTATTTTTAGGTAAGATACGGTACAGAGAAGATTAACAACATTAATGTATGGGTTACAATAAAATTGGAGCAAACAACTGGCTATAAGAAAGCCAGCTTCCAATGGGGCAGCTGATGAACTAAAGCCGGGGTACACTTGGTGGTTTTTAACCTGAAAGGAATAATACACCTTTACAAGTTAAGGGTTAAGAAAAACTGAAAGGGCAGGGCTGTCTAAATAGATTTTTTTTGTATAAGCAGACCAGGAAAAAAAAAATCTCTGTCCCTATTGAGTCCATTCAAGGTACAGCTAAGTTATTTTGACCACAAGGCAGAAAACGTATCATAATCTGTGTTTGGCAGTAAGAACAAACAAAGCAATGCTCCTACATGACACCCAAGGTCTGCTGCTAGAGGCCACTTCACACTGCCTGCTGGTAAAGCAAGTCTATATTGAAACAACATCATGGCCTCTTTGGGGAGAAAATGGAATAGACTTCTTTTATGTCTGCCAGATGATCTCCCTTGGCAGGGTAGTTTCCTATAGGCATCTAGACAACATTAGACCAGATCTAAACAGTGCCGCTGGGCCTTGGCAAAGGAAGTGAGGTGTTATGTTGCCATGTGTGTTGGTTGCTTTACTTTTATCTTTTATGCATACCATTAATCCCTAGCAGCTAAATGGGATCCCTGGGTGGGTGTGTACATGTTTACTTTTGATTGTCCTGTGAAACATAGGTAGAGGTTTGCTTAATTGTCTTTTGTTTCCATAGCATGACTAAGTAACAAAATCCCTCTGCTTGGATAAGTTAATTATTCCCTTCCCACGCTTAACTTCAGACATTTTCAGGCAAATAAAAAGAAGCAGAGAGTTAAATGCCTCAGTAAAATTAGTCTATTAGGCTTTTTGTTAAGGTGCATAGAACTAGCCTAGCATTTATCTACTGAACAGGAAGGCTCAACGAGGGCAGACACGTTATTTATACAGAAAATATCTAAAAATATATGGCATGGTATGTTACATATGGATGTAATATTATAAACTTGGCACAAGTCACACTTAAATCTTATTGAGGATTTGAGTCCGTTATCCTAAACTGTTACATTCGGTTGGGCTTTAGCACACCTTTCTCTTTTATTGCAGATATGGGTTGCCATCCTGATTGAACTAAAAGTGTTTACATTGTTTTTATTGTCAATTATGGAGGAGAACAGAAAGAAGTTTGGGATCAAGAAAATGACATGTAGGGACCTAAATTCTGCACTTAAGCACAAAGCCAGTTTTAAGTCCTTGGAGTTGAAGCATAATTTGTCACTAAACCACAGTAATGCTTTCGGTTTCACATTTTTTTCTTATGGAAGTTAGATACAGGCTGTCCTTAAAATTAATTGTATGTTGTGCATTAACTGTGCAAGAAAAGTTGGAATCTACATATTGCATGAATTATTTAGTTTAAGGAAATTTGTACCTTATGTTACTTCTGGTAATGGAAAAGGAAAAACACATATCTGGGTCTCGAAGCCCTCATCCACCACAAATGTAAACCTTTTTTCAGCAAAAGCCTCTGAACATTTGAAATATCATGAAAGTTCCAAGTGTATCTTTACCTCCATGAGGAACAGAAACTTGTTTAAAGGACAACCCTAAAGCTAACATTTAAAAAACTGATTCCAAATTGTATGCTTATGTACAGAACCATTTACATAAAATGGCTGCCTTATGATTAACTTCAAATTCCTATTGAAGAAATGTATTTGGATTACTATAACATATGAACTATGTTTTTTTTTTAACTTGTAGAGCCCAATGTTTGTCCCCAATGATTCTGCCTGTCTCACCAGCTCTTTTCTGTGCAGGTCCACAGAATTGGTGTTATGAGCTTCCAATGTTAGGCATTAATACATATGTGAGCTCCCACATTCTAAATAGGTTGCAGCCCTCCTAAAGTACATTGAACTAGTCCAACCAAGTGGCAGTGAAGATATATGTTAAGATAGCTAGGTTCTTCTGCACCAAATAAGATCAGAATTGGTGTTATAACTGAAAGTAGGCAAAGACCCATCTATGCTGTTCAATAGCAATAGCACTTAGAACTCATATTGTATACAGTTCCATAGTGCTTTACAACACGCTCTGAGCTATTTACGAATGTCAGCATATTGCCCCCGACAATCTGGATCCTCATTTTATTGACCCCAAATGGATGGCAGGCTGAGTCAACCTCCGTCCATCTGGCTATGGGCAGAATTATCTGTCAATACTACATTCTAACCATGGCTCCTTCACAGTTCAAATATATAGGACTCCCAAATAACCAAGCATCTCCTTCCCATCTGTTCCCTGCCCATACAGTCAACAGATAACCCAATGTAAATAGTATACGTAGTCCTCATTTATTGGCCACTTATTCAGATTGAAGTTGTGATATCACTTAAGGAGTGGTTCTTACAATTGGTCCTTGAAGTTCTGGCCCGAAGTTCTAGCACCCTCACAGATAGATTATAATTTGGATGCTTGGTAACTGGCTCACACTATATTAACAGCATCCCACCATCCCATGATCCCTATTTGCAACCATCCTTGACAATATCCCATAAGCAAAATCAATGGAGAAATTGACAGGAAAGGTTGCAAGTCACTCTGATAAGTCTCCCTGGCCTTTCTGCACTTGTGCCCTGCCAAATCATCCACCCTGGTCTTTCTGTGTTCACACACAACCTCATCAGGCCTTCTAAGCCCTCTCCCAGCCTCTCCTTCCCCCACACCACCCTCCACATGCTCCTTATCTGGTACTCTCTTCCCACTTAACAACCTGCGTGTCTTGGGGTTATGGCAAGATATTTATTGGCATTGATTTATTACCATATTTCTTAGCAAAGGCAGTTACGATCCCAATTGCCATAGTAAACTGACCACTTCCTATTACTCTGTCTCACTTGGGTTCAATTTCAGCCTCCAACCTAGATGGCATTCTAATTACTCCAAGGTCATAGGTCAAAAACTCTCCAATAACATTGGAGGGCAATGCCCTAGTTACCACTCTAGACTCTGCCCATGTGTCATCTTAGCTTCAGAAAACCTGCATGGTTTTATTGGCAAAATGCTGTGCAATTGGTCACAGCTGCCAAGTTGAAGATATTCCTGTTGATCCCTCCCCAGGAAAAAGTTTGTTGCCATAAATAAACAACAGCTGCCAACCCAACAATGGAGGAAAAACATGCTCTGCCTCCCATATTGCCATGGTTTTGGCCAAAACATGGGCATGCATCTGGGCTCGGTTAGATTCACTTCTCATTTTTCTTCACTGGTGCTCCAGACTTTATTTCTGGTGCTTTAATTTAATCAAATATATTCATTATCATGGCATGTTATATTAGAAGCTATTTTACTACTGCCTAATCTAGGATTTTGCTCTCAGACATAATGGAAGTGGTCTCATTGCTGCCTGCACTAAGTTGCCAAACTAATCTTCATTATGTACTATATTTATAGCATAGGCAAAAGAACTTTTAGAAATTGGTGACTAGTGGTACTGGAAGATGGTACATGGAACAATTGTATTTCTGCAAATATCCAAAGGCCTAAAGCCCTTTGAATCACCTGCCACATGAAAATTACTTTGACAATTCCAGCACTAGTTTCCTAACAAGAATCTGTTCTTCACAGAGGTGAATTTTTCCAGGTAAAGAATCTCAAATGCTACAATTCCATTCTCGTTTTATATTCTGCTTAAATGCAGAGCCAAGTCTGCAGTGCTGAAATTGACTCAGCCATTAAATAAGTAAAGCTCCCAATAGGCAACTAAATGAAAATTCTGTTTGGGTAAAAGTTTATTCCAACAATTTATTAACAAAGAATGCCAAAATATAGCCCTCAAGCTTAGTCCATTGCAAGTCACGGGCACATTTAAAACTGAACATCATATAGTAATGTCCTATTTTACTCTTTTCTTAATTCTCATTCATTTTAATGTAGCTTGCCCAAGAGAAGTTGTGGATTGTGCTGAAGGCGATTCTAAACACCTGAATGTACTATCAAAAATACATTTGGGTTTTGTGTGGAATACATATTCTCTTAGAATTTTGGGTTAAGCCCATTTTAATTCTTTTACAAGTAGTCCTTGCAACCATTCATTTAGTGACTGTTCATAGTTACAGTGGCACTGAAAAGTGACTTACAACTGGTCCTCATACTTATGACCATAAGAGTCACATGATCAAAATTCAGGTGCTTGGCAACCAACATGTATTCATGATTCCATCCCAGGTTCACGTGATTACTTTCGTGACCTTCCCAGCCAGCTTCCAAAAAGCGAAGACAATGTTATAAAATGGGGCAGAAGTCATTTAACAACTACCGTGCTTAGCAAAGGAAAAAAATTGTCCCAATTTGAGTCATAACTCTAGGATTATGTGTGTGTGGTTTCCACAGATTACATACGTATGTTAAATTAAAAAGAATCAGGTGATAACTGACAGAAGCATAACACTAAATGATCAGGGTTTGGTCATACAGAGAAAGGGATGAAGGGAGTAGAAAGGAATTCCTTAGAAATTGTCATTAGAGAGAGCTGTTTGGTCCTAAGAAAGAGATGAGAACCTTAAAGCAAATGAAACAGTGAATTTAATGACCATGTAGAGCAGGGCTATCAAACTCACATCATCACGGCTGCATCATGTGACATATCAGGACTTTTTTCCCCTTTGCTAAACTAGGTAAGGGTGTGGTCAGCATGTTATGCATCCATCCCGTGGGCCGGGAATTTGACAGCCCTGATGTAGAGAAACATGGTGTTACTGAATGAGTTTTAGATAAACTATTGGTGTTATGTGATCATTATTCAGTTTTTAAGATTTCTATATCACAAAAGCACAACAGAACAGTTCAAATGTAATAGATTTCCAAAGATAGATCAGAATAAAATAGTGATGGCAGAAGATTAAAAAAAATATAACTTACCTCAAGTATCATTCAATGCACCAACTAGGTGGAGCTCTCACCTCACAATCGAGAGGCTGTGAGTTCGATCCTAGGCAGAGGCTAATCTTTGGCATAGACTCTCCTGCTCGAGCAGGGGGTTGGACTAGATGACCTCCAAGGTCATTTCCAACTCTGTTATTCTATGATTCTCAATGGACTTTATAGGCTATCTAATTCACAGTGACCTTGGTGTCAAGAGAACATAACAGTGATTTTTGTAAGTTGATTTTATTAAGGCAAAGGCTCTTGAAGCTTAACTTGTTTGAAGTTGGCAAAGAATCCCACATACAGCAGGGAAATGATGTAGTAGAAAAGGCCAATATTGCATTCTGGGTATGGAAATTAACCCAGGAACAATTACATCTTTTAACAACAGAGTGATACATTCCCCAGAGATCAATTCATGGAGCCATTAAATGATAGTAAGCCAGGTATTTTAACTGACACATCATCCATTCAGCAAAAGGCCCATGCTCCCAAAAGTGGTATCAGCTACAGTCAGATACAATTATTCACTAAAAAGGTCAACCTCCCTCAAACTTTTGGTGATGGAATGGACATATTTATGTTGTTTTCTTGGCTATAATTATAAGTGCCTTGCCAGTGCCCTTTTCGGGAGGTTATGGATTAGTTGTCCTGTAGCTGGATAATAGCTAATTGTAGCTAGGTTGCCTTTGCTAAAGTTGATGGAAGCACTGTGAGCTACAGATGTTAGTACTATCTGCAATTTTGGATCTAAAAGTGTCACAGATACACATTCATATTTAAGAAGTGGAAATGCAACTACACCCACAACAATCAATACACTTGTTTGATGTAATAAGCTTTAAGAAGTCGCATTTCATATGCCTTGATACTTAATTTATTACTATTCAAAGTGAGTAGGTATGAATTAATTTATTTCTATGCAATCTCATTTATCTGGGAATAAGTCTTCTGCATACAGATTCAAAGAATTCCAATGATATTTTACTTTTACATCCGATTTTTTTTTTTTAAAGTGGGCAGGAAAGAGTCCTTGAACCGTTTATTCTATAAGTATTCAGTTCACAGTCAGCATTTACAACTTTATCTTCCTACAAAACATATTAATGAAATCACTTTAACTGTGCCTCAAATTAATAACCATTTTTTTTATCATTAGGAAACTGGTAGAGTTCCTGCTTTTTATCACTTTAAAAGCTGATATTTTAAAATTTATCCTGCAAACCTCTATTTTCAAAGCATTCCTTTGAGACCTGTAGCATTGCACTGCAATAATACATTTGAAATGTTTTAGATAATTTTTCACATTGCCTACTTTTTGTGCTTGCTATTATATTTCCCAAATATGATGGGAGAGAATGTGAGTTGTCTATTGCGCTCATGTCCCTTTTTTTTTGTTTGCAGAAGTGTGTTTACTCCCTCTACAGGTTGTAGGTGATGGTGCAAGGGAGATATGCTCCATTATCTCCAATGCTTAGAAACATCTGCAGTTGTTACTGCCTTTCTTTTCTTTTTTCTTTCTTTTTTTTGGGGGGGAGGGGGAGGAAGGAAGGATTCCTTAATTAATAAATCATTCAAATAGGCCTTGAGCAGCAATGACCTTGAATTCTAGTAAATGGCTCATCTTAGAAGTACAATTTCTAGCCCTTAAAAATCAAGTTTGAATGGTATTGCAGATGTAAGCCAGAAATATTGCTCGTTCAATTGCAAAAAAAATATGAGTTTAATGCTCCGCATCTTTAGCAGAAGCAGAATAAGAACAAATCCACATGTTTTGTTAATGCAACTTAAGTTTATTATAGAATAAAACATAAGCATAGAATAATTTAAATTTCATAAACAGAATGTACAACAGTAACAATAAATCTCATTTTGATAAAAAGTTACCAATGGCAAGATCCATACTTATCAGCAATCCCTTGTGCTTAGCTATGGATTTTTCTCTTAACAGATCCTTGTCCTGCCAATATGATTATGTGGTTAGTATTTAGATGGGAGATTACTAAGAAATTGCAGAATTTTTTGGCGAGATAGGGCGATGTAAACTATTTCAATATTGTTGCCAAAATAATTTCATAGATGTATTCAGAGAAGTCACAAGAAAGCCACCTTTACATTTTACCTTTTGTCATATCAGAAACAACTTTAGATGGTTTTCAAAATAAACACACACAGGAGTGCTCAGCAGAAAGAGTAGGATTCTAGATTGGTAGTTTGAAAACACTGCATTATTTTATCCATTTAAAATTTATAATAATATCTTAAAGAATATAACATTCCTTCTAGGAAATGCCCAAGATAAAATGCAGCACAAAAAAGTATTAAATAATTAATCTAAACCATCTGCACCTATTTTATGTTCTACTTATAATAGATACACATAATGTTTTAACACTTCTAGATATTGTTTTGCAAACCTCAACAGTTACTTTTAGGAATAAAAAATATATGAAACATAATTTGGGCAGCTGCAATTGAAGATTTGTGTATAGATGAAATAGCACTGAAATATATTGCTTTTTGGAATACTTCAAAGTTTGGATTAGTCAATTTCAATTTCAGTTATGAAGACAATAGTAACAAAACAAAAAAGTTAGCCACTTGTATCATTACCATTGAGGAAATAATGGGGCAATTACATGCTCTTAGTTATTTTCTATGACCGTTGACAAGATTAGCAAGGCTTTAGGAATTTAGATATATTTTAATGTTGAAATTTTTGTGTACATTAAGGATAACTGCTGAATGTTATTTCACAACTTCTTTGTGTCAGGAGAAATGCAAAGATGGATTACTATGTACAATTCCAGAATGAAAGGGAATATATAAACCCAAGAATAAAAGCAAATGTTCTATATTAACTACAGCAACATTTCTTAAACTTTTTTTCCTTTCAGGACGCCTTAACACTTTAAAAATGTTTAGAGGATCGCAAAAAAGTGTTTGTTTTCATGGGTTAAATTTATTGATATTTACCGTATTCAGAAATTGATGCATTTGCTGCTACTGTTTTTCATAATTATTTGCTGAGATTTTAATGTAGTATTGTTTTTCAACATAAATTGGCAAATAATTTTGATTTTTTTCCTGACCTGCTGATAATTTCTTGGGAATCCCCTAGGGGTCTTTAACCACACTTTAACAAACACTGCACTATAATGGTTCAATGTGGCAACACACAAATATGGCACATACATAAATTCTATACTGCTTATTAAACATTGGAAGCCCAGTAATATTTCATCCCTAAATGTGAAGCACGAAAATATGTAGCTATGACGATATATTAACTTTCAGTCTCAATTTACTTGGGGATGAACAATTTAAATGCAGTTTATTAATAAGGTAAAGAGCCTGGAAGATAGGATATCAAAACGCCTCTATGTAGTGGTAACACGGAAGAACCATTGTTATTTCAAAACGTTAGGACATATTTTGATTTTCCTTCATCTTAAGAAAAGTCTACAAGCTTAGAGCTCATTCTGAGCTAGCCTGCTTATTTTCTACTTTTGCTTTCTGAACAAAGGAGAAGATACAGGGTGGGGGAGGAATATTCACATAGCTTCAAAGCTTTTTCCCACGGTGAAAGTCCCAGACTTTCAATTCCCATCCTAGGGTCAGGTGCCAGCCAGCCAAGGTCAGGTCTTCTGAACAGAGAAGAGCCATGAAGTCATGGCACCAGATTTTGATACAACCTGCAGGATTGTCATTAGGGGAGAGCACCTGGAACAGAACGTATCAAAACGTATCAAAAAGAAATCCTTTATTGTGATGAGACAATTCCTGTAGGAGTTCAAAGCAGCATCTGAGGTCTCTCAGGCATACAGGGATAGATAAGGGAGTTTAGAACCCCTCCCCTTATCTCGATGTGTATTTAGTGAAACAAAAGCCAGTATGTTAATTCCCCCCCACCCCTTTTGTAGAAACGATCTTTTTCACAGTTTCCCAGGGTATATCTAATTTCCACCCACCCTCTTTTTAGAACGAACTATTCAAGAGATTCCCAAAGTACAATCTCACTGTGGAATTTTTATGATCTTCCCATCTCCTGGTTGTGCCTCTCAGAGGTGATAGTTCTGGCCACTTGGCTTTTCTCCCTCCATTGTATCATGTGTGGGTTATACAAATTCGATATAAGATTAAATATATTCAGGTTACATCAACAAAAGAATTTCTTTATCAGCCTCCCCCACCCCCTTTTCTTCTTCCACTGAAGAAATGACAGATACACGGATCTGACACTTAACTACTGTTGATGAATTGGCCACCCATTCAGTCATCCCTGCTGTCTTTATTAAGGAGCTCCTGGAAGCCTGTAAGACAGGGGTCCCCAACCACCGGTCCCTGGACCGGTACCGGTCCGTGGATCATTTTTTACCGGGCCGCAAAGCTTGGGCGCCGCCATCTTGTTTCGACAGCGCTTCCGGGTTTTCGGTTGCTTCCGGGTTTTTGGTTGGAAAGTGCTTCCGGTTTTTCAGTTGGAAAGCGGCGTTTGGGTGCTCGCGCTTTAGTTTCGTCGAAGGGGGGGGCGGCTTCGAACGAAGAGCCGTCCCGATGGCGGTGGAGTCTCACGTTACTCAGGTACCGGTCCGTGGAAGAATAAATAATTGTGAAACCGGTCCCTGGTTCGAAAAGGGTTGGGGGCCAATGCTGTAAGAGATTTGGGTGTTATCTAGCATTATGCATGATTTTTATGTTATGCTTCTAACTCTGTGTGAGCTAATACTAAAGTTTAACATAACTTTATTCAATGACATGCTTATTGTCTCTGGATCCAAAAGAAATATTATCTGGGCATCTGACCACTGTCCTGACACTTGGCAAAACACACTAAAATGACATTTCTGGATAAACTTTTTTTTTTTATTTCTCCTTTTGGGTTCTTTATTCTAGTGTTTATAATATAACTTATACATTGCAACAGGCTAAAAACTAAAAGTAACATTTTGAATGAATAAAAATGTTGTTTTATATTATGTTCTGTGGTAGTGCCACAGTGTCCGAATACCCGCTTCTGGAAAAAAAATGTCAAACCCATTGCTAGATTTTAAGAAATCCGTAAGTACTTGCATTGAAGCCCACGTTGGGGAATTATTATAGAGCTGTGTTCTATCAAATACTGCTTGGTTACAGTAATTTTTAAATTTTGTTTTAATGCTACCCTATCTTACTGATATTTTAAACAATTGAAAGCTTTTACTCGTGGTTGTAATTTGCTATTGGTACTGCACACATTGGCTTCTCTATTGGAGTATATACCATATTTTTTCAGACTATAAGACGCTCTGAAGACGCACGTAGCTTTTGGGGAGAAAAACAAGGTAAAAAAAATCTGCCTCTGCCTATGCTTCCCAGCAAATTGACTCCTTACAGCAAACAGCCTAGTCAGCTTCAGCACGGCCTGATTTAGCAAGAGCAGCTAATTGTTGGCTGGATCTGCCTCCTGATGATTAGCTGTTTCAGGCTGCAGGGATTGCCATTGTCTATCGCCACCTCTGCACGCCCCATTTTCGGCCTCTGAGTGCCCCATGGGATGCGCAGAGGCTGAAAATGGGGCGCGCAGAGGCGGTGATAGATGATCCCCGCAGACTGGACCAGCTGATCGACGGTATTCCGGAAGGCAGATCCAACGGACAATCAGCTGCTCGTGCTAAATCAGGCTGTGTTGAAGCTGACTAGGCTATTTGCTGTTTGCTGCAAGGAGGCAGTTTGCTGGGAGGCAGACGCCAAAGGATGGGGCCAGCGGGTGGGCAGGAATTTGGCAACATTTGCTGTATAAAACACACAGACATTTCCACCCACTTTTTGGGGGGGGTTGGGAGAGGGCATGTTATACACTGAAAAAAATACGGTAGTCTGAAAACTAAAGTAGAAATGTATACATTAATAATGAAATTATATATGTAATACAATATATTATACGTTATCAATAATTTGTTTTAAACTTGTGCCAAGAGTATATTTACATCCTACTTATCAAATTATCCTCTAAAATAGTTTAAAAGAGACATGTACACCGAGGAATTTTTAGCCCTTTTTTTTTACAAGATGAAACTTTTACAAAACATTCCAAAATGTTTTTTGAAGGTTCTTTTTTTTTATGGTGGAATGGGCAAGTAGACTGCAGCTTCACCAGTAAAAATACAAAGCTCTGATAATCATGTAAATGTCATTCTTTCAATGTGAGACCGAAGTGACTTGAATGTCTTTTATTCTTGTTTTCTTTTTATTGTTTATTCTATTGTTTCATTACTTTGCTAGTGTTACGTTTACCCTTCTTTTCATTTCTGTTTTTATTGCGTAAGCTGCCTATAGCAGCCCCACAGCAAGATAGGCAGCAAATAAATTTAAAAAATGAATACCGTATTTTTCAGACCATAAGACACACTGGACCATAAGACACACTTAGATTTAGAAACAAGAAAAAAAAAATAGCTTTTGGCCTCTGCATGTCCTGTGTTTGGCCTCCCTGACCCCCAGAAGCACTCTGCCGGCCAAAAACAGACCTATTTTTAGCCTCCCAAGCCTTCCATGCATCCTGTTGTTGCCTTCCCTGGCATCCAGAAGCTCTGGCAGGCAAAAATGGGATGTGCAGAGGGCTTGGGAGGCCAAAAACAGGCCCATATTCACTCTATAAGATGCACAGACATTTCCACCCACTTTTTTTGGTGAAAAAAGTGTGTCTTATAGTCCAAAAATATGGTAAATATTCCCCAAAATAAAAATAAAAACTTTATATCTGGAAACTGTTGTATAGCGTATGTGAGATTGGGCAAATTATAGAGTATAGAATTTATCTAATGTTATGCATTATAGGTACAGAAGGTGCATGTAAAGCAACTTTATTCTCATAGAAATTGGATGGATCATTTTATAAAGTCTAGTGATGATCTTGAAAAAGGGTCCTGATCATTCTAAGCCAGGGGTCGCCAACCTTTTGGACCTCAGGGACCACCAAACTCATAATTTTAGATCCCAGGGACCACTAACCAGTTCTGTGGGCGTGGCCTAATTTGTGGGTGTGGCTTGGTGGTCATGTGACTGGCTGGGCATGGCTTGTATGTAAATATTATAAATATTTATATAAATATTGAATTTTTTTTATAAAAAAAGAGCAACTTTTACCCAAAATCAGGCAAAGCAGGCAGACTGAGTTGCTCACAGAATCATTCAGTGATCTATCTATCTGCCATCGGCTAGCTCAGTCTCTCAAATTTGCTTGCCGTGAGTCTGCACTGAATTTGCTTGCAAGCAAACCTTCAGACCTAAGGGAGGTTCGGCTGTGCTGAGCCGAAGATCTAAAGATTAGCTAGAAAGCAAGAAATCCAACCATTTCCTGCTTCCTAGCTAATCTAAATCAGCAGAACAGATGATGGTCGGAAAAAGGAAAAATATCAATTTAGCAGGCAAGTTTACCGGGTAAGGAGTGAGTGGGCGGGGAGGGTTCCGGTGGGCCATGTGGGCGGCGCAACCTTTGTGGGGGTGCTCTGGGGGTGAGATTTCTCTGTGGCCTACCAAAATTTTCTCGCGGCCCACCGGTAGGCTACCACTGTTCTAAGCATTATTTTCTCCCATGTTTAAAAAGTTAGAATTTGAAATTCAGTGATGATCAGGCCAATACATAACCATTCCTAACTTGTTCTCCTTAACATCCAGTTAGGGGGACAACTAACATCCAGTTAGTTAAACTGATAATGTTGATAAATAGAAATCCAATTATATGTTTTCTCAGATAAATGATCATTCGGTAAAGCTTTACTGTCTATATATTGGTTTGAAGGGACTAGAATCAGCAAAACATCTCTGATTAGATTCTAGCAGCAAATAGAATCTGATCAGAGATGCTTTGCCGATTCTTGTTGATATGTTTTATTTGTATTTCTTTATTTTATGTTGATGAATTGCATTGACATGTGTGTCCATTCTTGTGCACAGCCCAGAAGCTTTTGTGATTCTTTGCAGCAAAAATTACCGACCTCTGGTTTTGCTATACTTTTCAAATGTGCCGCCACTGCCCTGTTCTGACGGCCCCGCAGGTCCACCCCATTGAGCCTGCTGCACCAGAGGGACCTACCCAACCAAGTCCGAGTGAAATGGTGGACCAAGTCAATTGGGTGAGCCTGAGAAGAGAAAGAGAGAGAGAAAAGAAAGAAAGAAGAAAAGAAAGAGAAAAGGAAAAGAAAGAAAAATGGACAAAGAAAGGAGGATGGAAGGAAGGGACAGAAAGAAAAAGAAATAAAGGAAGGAGGGAGGGAGGAGAAAGATAATGACATATCTATTCTAGTCCAATCACCTGCTCCAGCAGGGTTAGAAGGGAGTGTGTGTGTTCTCCTTGTAATTTACCAGTACATTTTGGTTTTGCTTCTTCAGAACTGGCACTGTAGTACATTGGGGAAAAGTAATTTTTAGGGTGGAGGTCTGGTCCAAGGGATCCTGTTTAAAGCCTCAACAAAATGTGAGAGCTTCCTGATAGTCTTGACCATGTTTTGTCCACAAAACCTTTACTAGAAGCCAAAGATGTTTCAATGTGGAAAAGGGCCTCAAGTCTAAACTAGGCCTCTGTCAGCCTTCAAGATTTTCTCCCTTTGCTTTGCTTCTTTCGGCTGTCATAAGTAACGGGGGGAGGAGAGGGGAATGGTTATGGGAAGTGAGCTGGAGGTGTTACAAACCAGCACTGTATAAGCTCGGGGGGGGGGGTACATTCTTGCTTACGTTTCTATACTATGCTATGCGCAGCTGCAATCCTTTATCAAACTATGTCAAGGTCAACGGACAGAGGCCTCATCACCACCTGGAGATGCCCACATGATGATATACACAACTTTTAATTGGATGAGCCAATTGAACTGTTGGGGGTGGGAACGTTGCCATTACTTTGTATATGTGATTTACGCGCCCATTTTCTCACATTCAGAATTCTTTTGTTGCTACCACTTGATTTCTAGTAAAAGATATCTTTTCTCTGATTAAAAGAGTGTAAGTATTTCTTTCTTGGATTTTGAATGGAGCACCAGCTGACAGTCTCATTTCAATCTGTTGCATCAGGTCTCTCTCTCCCTCCTTCCCTCCCTCCTTCTTTGTCTGTCCCTTTTTCTTTTTTTCCCTTTTCTCTTTCTCTCCTTCTCTCTTTCTTTTTTTGTCTTTCTCTTTCCCTCTCTCAGGCTCACCCCATTGACTTGGTGTACTGCTCTGCTTGGACTTGCTTGGGCAGGTCCCTCCGGTGCAGCGGGCTCAATGGGGTGGACCTGTGGGACTGGCACCTAGAACGCAGGAATGGTGGTAAAATAATAATAAAGAAATAATGAAGGAAAACCATTAGAAAAAGGATCCTTGTTATAGCAGCACTTCCTATTCCACAGCCGAGATAATGCAAATTTCTGAGGGAAAAAAAGTTCATTGCGACTCCACTTCTATGTCCGCATTTTTATATTGGCAATTTCCCCACCAAATGTTACTTTGTATATTTGTTTTTTTTCTGATGAAAGTATTGATTGTTGCGCTTTGAAATGATGGGCAGATGTTGAAATTGTCTGAGGAAAGAAGCGGAAAATGGAGGAGAAATGGCCAAACTTTGTTCTGGGATCTTCATCAGCTGTTTTGCAAGAAAAAGTGGGATCCCTAGCCACAGAAAGAAAGGGGGAGATGCCTTCCCATTGGGGGGCTGAGGGGGGGATCGGAAGGGGCTCTTCGAGAGAGACGGGGGTTTCAAGGACAGCCACAGAGATACTGTTTCAGCAAGCATGAAGCCAGGCACAGAAAAGAAAATAGCTTAGTTAAAAATATTTATCTTGAAGAGATTTTTTTTAAAAAATTTTTGTAAAGGATTAAAATGAAGTTACGTCAAACTTGTAAAACCCTGACATTTTTTTAAAAGTGTTGTTTTACTTTGAAATATTTAAAGATAGAGGAAATTGAATAAGAACATGCGGTTTCAAAATCTACTACTGTAATAAATTGATCCAGTAGCCTACTGCATATTAAATGAAGGAAAATCTTAATACTGCTCGTTTAATTACATTCAAAATAAAGGGGAAGAATCATAAATCAGATCTCCCCCATGACTAAATTCCTGATTCTGGAGGAGAAAACCCAGTATTTCCTATTGCCCTTTTAGGAATTATTGGACTAGTGTAATGAAGGCTTAAGAGACCATTTATGTTTATTTCTCTATCATTTATACCATATTTGCCGGCGTATAAGATGACTTTTTTGCCCTGAAAAAGATGCCTCCAATTGGGGGGGTCGTCTTATATGCCGGGTTGTCTTATACGCCGGCAAATAGTAATTGGGAAGCACGGCGGCTGCCCGCGGCTGAGGCACTTTGCGCACCGTGGAAGCGAATCCCGTGAAGCCGAAAGGAGCAGCCAGCCTTCTCCCAGCTCCCAAGGAAGCGAGGCTCGCACCGCCCGAGCTCCGCTGAGGTATCCGGCTGGGGCTGTCAGGAGTTGTTACCGCTGGCGCGGCTCCGCGCGCTCCAGTCCCGCGTTGCCTCGGGAAGGGAAAGGCAAAACCAGGAGCCGCTGCTGCCATTGCAAAGCGCCGCCGCGCTCTTCCTTTTTGCCTTTCCTTCCCGAGGCAACGCGGACTGGAGCCGCGCCAGCGGTAACAACTCCTGACAGCCCCAGCTGGATACCTCAGCGGAGCCCGGGCGGTGCGAGCCTCGTTTCCTTGGGAGCTGGGAGAAGGCTGGCTGCTCCTTTCAGCTTCACGGGATTCGTTTCCACGGTAGACAAAAGTGCCTCAAAAAAAAAAAAAGTGCAAAAGTGGAAGGCGTGCGGAAGAGGGGGCGAGTATATAACAAACTATATTTTGAGTGGAAATGTTGGGGGGTCGTCTTATACGCCGGGTCGTCTTATACGCCGGCATATACGGTATATAGAGATTCTCTAGAATATTTTCATCCTAGATGAAAAAATAGGGCAAAGACTACCTGTATGGACCAGCTAGGAGAAAATAACAGTGAGCCAGCTAAGAAATTTTAGCTCTTCCTTAAATGAAATTGTGGGTGTGCATGATGCAGGTGGCTATGCAATAAGGCTTCCTTTGTGAAGCACACAACTATCTTTTTTCCCGCTTGTATCTTGATGTTTTGTTTCCCAATTTAATAAGAAATATAAAATGAACATCCTCCTCCATAACTTCATTAAATTTCCGTGGGATTTGAAAAGCCAAGTTAATGAACCCTCACCTTGGCTCCTATTCCAGATGAAACCTTTATTGGACAGTCAGTGGTTTACTCTAAAATTTCCAGGACTGGCAATTTCCCTGCAGCAGGAACTGCTATTTTATCTTGCCTCTAGGATTTTGGGATTTCCACCTTCCTTCCAAGTAACATTACTGTTTTGCTCTCACCTCGTTTTCCGCAGTTGCAATACAGGACAATGTGGATATTCTCCATTCAGCATCCCATTCACTTTCTCCTCAGACAAAAGGAATTGTTGGTGAACAATTTAGCATAAGATGGGGGTGGGGTGAGGTCACTTCTCAAATGCTGTTTACAATTATGTAAGGATGGAGCGAGTCTTGAAGAAAACACACCCTTATAAAAAGGACCCCTTGTAATTTACATTTGCAAACCTCTTTTTTCTTCACACACCCTGCTACTGAATTTAGAAAAACAATCAATTAATAAAGAACTATGGCATAGTTGCCCTAAATCTGCAACATTTGTAACCGTATGGTTTAATATTGAAATATAAAGGGAGGAAATAAGTTATTATAGATTACATTTTTGAAACATGTTCCTTAAAGAACCTACAGGTGAAACTTGAAAAATTAGAATATCGTGCAAAAGTTCATTTATTTCAGTAATGCAACTTAGAAAGGTGAACTTAATATATGAGATAGACTCATTACATGCAACGCAAGGTAGTTCAAGCCGTGATTTGTCATAATGGAGATGTTTATGGCTTACAGCTCATGAAAACCCCAAATCCACAATCTCATAACATTAGAATATTGTGAAAAGGTTCAATATTCTAGGCTCAAAGTGTCCCAACTCTAATCAGCTAATTAAGCCATAACACCTGCAAAGGGTTCCTGAGCCTTTAAATGGTCTCTCAGTCTGGTTCAGTAGGAATCGCAATCATGGGAAAGACTGCTGACCTGACAGTTGTGCAGAAAACCATCATTGACATCCTCCATAAGGAGGGAAAGCCTCAAAAGGTAATTGCAAAAGAAGTTGGATGTTCCCAAAGTGCTGTATCAAAGCACATTAATAGAAAGTTACGTGGAAGGGAAAAGTGTGGAAGAAAAAGGTGCACAAGCAGCAGGGATGACCGCAGCCTGGAGAGGATTGTCAGGAAAAGGCCATTCAAAAGTGTTGGGGACTTTCACAAGGAGTGGACTGAGGCTGGAGTCAGTGCATCAAGAGCCACCACACACAGATGGATCCTGGACATGGGCTTCAAATGTCATATTCCTCTTGTCAAGCCACTTCTGAACAACAAACGTCAGAAGCATCTTACCTGGGCTAAAGAAAAACAGAACTGGTCTGTTGCTCTGTGGTCCAAAGTCCTCTTTTCTGATGACAGCAACTTTTGCATCTCATTTGGAAACCAAGGACCCAGAGTCTGGAGGAAGAATGGAGAGGCACACACTGCAAGATGCTTGAAGTCCAGTGTGAAGTTTCCACAGTCTGTGTTGTCATCTGCTGGTGTTGGTCCACTGTGCTTCATTAAGTCCAGGGTCAACGCAGCTGTCTACCAGATTTTTGGAGCACTTTATGCTTCCCTCCATAGACGAGCTTTTTGGGGATGCTGACTTCATTTTCCAGCAGGACTTGGCACCTGCCCACATTGGCAAAAGCACCAAAACCTGGTTCAATGACCGTGGGATTACTGCGCTTGATTGGCCAGCAAACTCGCCTGACCTGAACCCCATAGAGAATCTATGGGGCATTGCCAAGAGAAAGATGAGAGACATGAGACTGAACAATGCAGAAGAGCTGAAGGCCACGATTGAAGCATCCTGGTCTTCCATAACACCTCAGCAGTGCCACAGGCTGATAGCTTCCATGCCACGCCGCATTGAGGCAGTCATTGCTGCAAAAGGGGCCCAAACCAAGTACTGAATACATATGCATGCTTATACTTTTCAGAGGTCCGATGTTGCTCTATGTACAATCCTTGTTTTATTGATTGCATGTAATATTCTAATTTTCTGAGATTGTGGATTTGGGGTTTTCATGAGCTGTAAGCCATCATCATCACAATTATGACAAATCACACCTTGAACTATCTTGCTTTGCATGTAATGAGTCTATCTCATATATTAGTTTCACCTTTTAAGTTGCATTACTGGAATAAATGAACTTTTGCACGACATTCTAATTTTTCGAGTTTCACCTGTAGTAGTAGTAAGCAGCATTTTAACTGCATTAACTTGGGACTTTCAGCTCGTCTGAACTAGCTCGCACACACCGATTCTACGTAAACATACATAACAACGCCGTCAGTAATTAAGCCATCGAGGGACAATTCCAACTTCCCCGCGTCCTTATAGCATCCTCCTGTTCCTTCTGCGTCAGTCAATGACTTCTGGGATGTGTAGTTTTTGCACACACCCCGTCCACGCTGCCTTGGCTCAAAACAACTACACTTCCCAGGAAGCAGTGGGACGCTGTGAACCGCGAACATACGTCACCTTCTCAAGGAGCCAATCGCGCCGCGGCCGAAGCGAGCGCCGTCAGCCGCCAATGTTGTTTTCGCTGAGTCGAGCTCTGGTGGTGTTGGCGGTGCGGGCGCCATATTGGAAGGGACGAGGCGGTGTGTGTTTTTTTTTTTTCCCTTTCACCCCCACCCAGCCCCCCCTCTCGCTCGTCGTAGAAACAACGGAGCCGCCTGGGCTCGTGCCTCGCCGCCGCCGCCGCCACCATGCTGTACTTGGAGGACTACCTCGAGAGTGAGTCTCTTTGCAGTGGGAGCGCGGCGGGGGGCAAGAGGCCCGAGGGGAGGGGGGAACGGCGAGAGCGCAGCGTTAGGCTCCGCCCACCTTCCTCCCTCTTTTCAAAGGCGGCTTGTTGCAATCTAACTGACTCACTCCTTCTCCCTCCCTCCCCTGCAGTGATCGAACAACTTCCCATGGATCTCCGCGACAGGTTCACCGAGATGCGCGAGATGGACCTGCAGGTGCAGAGTACGTGAGTCAGTCAAGCCCCGCCCACCGACCGCCTCCCTGGCGCGGCTTCGAGCGGAGCCCGGCGAGTAGGCCGGCCGCTGAGGCGGGCTTCCTGAGGGGAAGGGTGGGGAAAGCGCTGCGTGTCGCAGCCATACGCGTGGCCACGCTTGTCGAAGGGAAGACACACGTGTGCTCTTAAGCACGTCAGAAACATAGGGTTAAAAACAAGCAGCACCCCGCACCGCTTAAAGCGCCTTGGCAGCAACGCGAAACATAAGTTTCAGAAGGATAATTCACGAGTAGGGAGAGGAAAATTAAGCGGGTAGTTGTAGGATAAGGATGAAGAGAGAGAGGTTTGATAACGGGGATATCTCTCGCCTGACTTTCAGCAGCTCAGGAAGATGATACACACACGTAGCACTTTTCTCCCATTTTCCCCTCACAACCCTCTTGAGTTTAAGTTTGTGCTTTGGGAGTTTTCTGTGGCAGACTTGAAACCTGCATCTTCCCATCCAGGTGTTAACACAACATACAGAACCATCTGTAAAATAAAAAAAGTATCATCGACCTCATGCATAACAAACAAGCAGAACTCACAAAAACATTTTTTTCTGTGTATTGTTGATACATATATAGGGTACAGTATAGGCGACACTTATTTCTGATGCCTTCTGCTGGAAGAAGGTGTTGAACAGCGACCGGTGATAATACTGTCCAAAAAAACACGACTTTTGCCCAATAATTTAATGTAGATTTTTTTTTTTTCAGTCTGAATGGACATCGCTTCCAGGTCCAAATTTCCTTCAAATCTTTTATTGTGCATGAAGTATTTGGCTTTTTTTTTATGTGCACCATTTGCCCTAAATATTTCAATTTTATTTTCTTGATGTTATTCACATCTTACCTTATTTTTGTCTTAATTGTTGGAAGATTCACACTAAACCATAAAAAGGCTACATTACTCTTAGCAGGTCCCCTTTGACTAATCAAAGTGGTTCATTTATGATTTAATATATCATGTAACTCCCCCTAACTGAACCATGATTAAATCAACCTTCTTGGAAACATAGGTGTAATTGAGACTTGCTCACTGTTTATGGTGCATTGGAATTGAATTGCTTAAAAAGATTCTCAGATATATTTATGCACTCTCAATAGCAATTGATTTGAGTAGTACTATCCAATGATTTTTTTTCTCCCTCTCTGGTGCTTTCCTACAAGTGTATGGTCAGATTTCTTGGGATCAAGTTTTGATCCATTAGTTGTGACAGGAATTGACCGATCAGCTTGTTGCCTGAGCCTGATAGAGAATTACTGGTCCAAATTACTGGCTGAGAGAGAATTACTGGTCCAAAGTCATCAAGCTGTCTAAAGCAGGATTGGAATTCATTCTTCTGGTTTTTAACCTAATGTGTTAACTACTGAGCCAGACTGGCTTATAGTACTGTCCAATAATTGGCCTTATTCATTCTGGGTGCTAGGGAAATAACCTAGCTTTACTGTATGTAGATAGTTCAATAGGTAGAAATTTTGAAACTATTTTCTTCACTGCAGCTTTCATGACAAATGTGTCTGAACTTAAATATGCTATTGGGAAGTAAACTTAATTTGTAGTACTTTATTCAGCTAATTTTGTGACCTTATATTTCCTTCTTTTAGAATTTCACTGGATTTAGGAAGACTTAATTTTATTTAAAAAATATTGTTAAGCTGTTGTCACCTGCCTCTTATAATGTTAAAGTACTGCCAGTGGTTTAGCAGTTTAGATATCAAATTGGAGCGAGGAAACTCACATTCAAGCCTATCCTCAAATGCACTTGTGAACTTTGGACAAGTCATGTTCTCAAATCAACTTTTCTGATCTTTTTGATGTGCATTAAAAATGAAGAAAGATTCTTGTTAGTTATCTTGAGCTCCTGGGATACGTCAGACAAATCTCAGTGGACAGATTAAATTATGCCTTATGGCAAGTCATTTTCTTAACGTCTTAAAAATGTTTACTTACTAGTGTTATCCTATTTCAAACTTTTACGTATTTATTTAGATAAATGAACATATCGAATGTTCTTTGTGTTTAAGATGCAATGGATCAGCTGGAGCAAAGAGTGAATGAATTTTTTATGAATGCAAAGAAAAACAAACAGGAATGGAGAGAAGAACAAATGACTTCAATTAAAAAGGTAATAATAAGGCAAAATAGATCTTTGAATTTGTTTTAAATTACTTCTGAGTTTAGATATACAAAAAAACCTTCACATATAGGATAAAATGCAGAATTCTTTGTGTATAACACTTACAAATTTTTAATCACATTTGATTCTCTGTTTAACCAGAAAAAGAACTATAACATGTGAGTAGTGGCAAAGGAATATTTCTACTACTTAAGAGAAATTTATTTTTTATTTTAGACAGGTATTAAAGTACAAGGCATATAACAACAAAATAATTGATATAGTGAATTTTTAAAGCATGAATCATGACCTTGGAAAATGAATTTCATGGTTGAGGGCTTTCTTTTTTAAATGAAGATCATTTTGAGTACAGACTTTATTTTAATGCTTCAATCTTCAAGGATGGTTTTGCATTTTAGTAGGACTGCAAAAGTTGAAATGTTTTGCACATTATATGCTCCATTTCATTTAGAATCAGGTTGTCCCAACCATTCTAGAACTCTTGCACTCACGTGTTTGAAGTCTAAACAAGTAACTAGAAAGGGGTCAATTTTGTACTTGAAATGTTCCTGGAATGTCTAGAACGGGTGTGAAACTGGCGGCCCACAGCCCGGATGTGTCACGCACAGGCCATGCCCACCCAGTTCCGCAAACGGGGAAAACGTCACAAAACATCACGTGACGGCAATGTGACACAGAGTTTGACACCCATGGTCTAGAACAATCTATTTCAGCTTTGAACAAATCTTTCAGAATCAAAATACTGTAGAATATTTCAGTGTTGATGTATTTTCTATACCTATACACTTTTTATATGACTTGTTCTATTTACAAACCAATAGTATTGATAGATTTTTGAAATGCAGTGTGTTTTCAATATAGATATTGGCTTTCATTTTAATTCCACATATTCAAGGTCACACAGTATATTCTATGCTTGAAAATAGTGGAAAGAGATGGAACTATTTAAACTTCAACTAACATCTTTAAATTTGATTTTGATACCTATTTGATTCAGTAACATGAATAAATACCAAATGAACAAGTTAAATCAAAGGTCTTGGTTACTTCAATAACATTTTTCCCTTATGAACACTGATTATAAAATTATAAACATTTATACATTCAACTCAGAACCTAAGTTAAATATTTCAGACAAATAGTAACTATTTAACCTGTGCTTTGAATATATACAATGAAAGATATCCTATCATCATCACGGATAGTGGATTCCATTATCAAAATGCTCATCTTGTTAGGAAGTTTTATCTAACTTTCAACTGGGGTTTCTTCTTGAGATTTAAATCTGTTATCACATATCCTGCTAAATAGAAGTTGTGCATAGAAATATTTGAACAGTTCCCTCATACAATACTGTCTTCAGTAGTGTTTTCTAAAACTAAATATATTCAACTTCTTATACCTCTATTATAGGACTTCATTTCAAGTTCCTTGATTATCTTTCCCCAAACCTTCACATAACTGAATAGTTGTTAAATCATGGTTCCAGAAATATATTTATATTTACTTATTTACCATGGCTTATATGTTGCTAATTCAAAATTCCTTTGAACAGGTCATATCCAGCAAGAAAAAATTAAAATAATAACTAGAACACTGCCTAATAGCATCACCTATGGAAGCAGATTAATCTTCATTGTTTCCAAATCCTTTGCTGAAGAGCCAAGTCTTAAAAAGTTTTTTTAAAACCCCAAAAGAAGGAGGTATTCCAGATATCAAAGTGCAAGCTTTTCAAGGCCTAGGGTTGTGGTAGCAATGGTACACAATCACTGAAAAGCATTACAGCATTTTCCCCCAGTTTGTACTGGATGAGCAGTCTCAGTCCAAATGGTCTAAAGATTGTTTATCCTTAGTATGGCTTTAAAAGTGATGTCCAACACCTTTGATTTGTGCCTGGAAGCAAACAGCCAGTATAGCTCTTACAGTAATGTTTTCAGGTGGACAAATCTAAATACAGCCATCTGAGTTTCTGAATGCTGTTGAACTTTCTGTGTGTTCTTCAAGGACGTCTCCATATAGAGGAAATTGCAGTAGTCTACCCATATTAATCTTCATCTTAAAATATGCTTTATTTTAGTACATTAATATAGTGTCATTACGCATTGATAGATAATTTTGCCCTAGTTCAGTTAGTAATCATTAATGTGTTACTAAATAATATTTGTAACCAATTTGCTTACATAATATTTCTGATGCAGGATTACTACAAAGCGCTAGAAGATGCAGATGAAAAAGTACAGTTGGCTAATCAAATTTATGATTTAGTAAGTAAAATATAACATTTTGAATTGATTTATATGGTGGTCTTCAGTTGACACTTTCTTTGAACATTTGTCCATAAATGTAAATGTATAACAATAGAAATACATTTTCATTAATACATGCAGGTCTGCCCTAATTTTTGAACATCCCAGAGCTCTTGCCTAGATTTGTACCACTTGTGATATAACCAAATTTGTGATGGTTTTTGTGTTAGCTTCCTTGCTGACTACATGGTTCACATAGCCTGACTTAGAGCTTATTTTCTAAGAAGAAAGGTCCATTTAATTTAATGCTAGCCTTTATCAAGTGATAGTTAAATGAAATCTGAGAAGGTATATAGAGACTTAAAGTTTGTATTAATTTAACCAGTGGTTTTTCAGATCAGTTGTCTTAGTTTGCACAATACATCCTGAACTATAAATCACAAAGGTAAGATTATCATCCATGTTTCAATGTAGCCCAACTTGTCAGTTGACAGATGACCTTACGTAATGGCAAACAATGAAAAATATGAGTGCAGGGAAACAAGACAGAACAGAGTGATGAAATGGAACCAAAAGATAACTGGAAAGTGGTGAAGCAGATACCTTATTGCTGTTTTTTGGAATCTCATCTGAGTATAAACAGAAGTATTATTTCTATTACAAATATCCTCTCTGCTGTGAGACATGATTTCGATACAATATTTAAAACAGTTGAGAGTTCTATAAGAATTAAATAAATGTAATGAATGAATAAATGTATTTCGTGTAAGTGTATGAATACTACTACGTTAAGGGATTCTGTTACGCATATTTTATATGGCAAATTTTCATTTCTTAATACCCTTCTAAAGATCTGAAATGATAATGCTGGTTGAAAATAAGCTGTCAGTTCTAAAAATCTGTTATTAAATTAGGTAGACCGTCATTTAAGAAAATTGGACCAGGAGTTAGCTAAATTTAAAATGGAACTTGAAGCTGATAATGCTGGTATTACCGAAATACTGGAAAGACGTAAGTATGTATGATAATCTTTTAGAATTGTGCTTGTGCATATAATATCATTGTATGATGATAACATTCTAGTTTAACAGTAGTTAATAGTGTGCAAAGCATCCAAGATCCAGTTCAAAGGTAGCATGATTGGATCTGAAATTAAAAAAATAAAATAACATTGTGATTTGCAATGTTTTTATGTGTGAATTAGATCATATTTTAAATTTGATTCAGTAAAAGAATGATAGACATAATAAGGCATGAAAATGCTTGAATCTGCTTTATATTTTGAAAAAAGAGAATGGAAATGGTAGAAATGATTTATTTTAAGAGGGTTATTAACCCCGTTAGTTTTAACTACATAGTTTTGAGGTTTTCAATAAGGAATGTTCTAGTTTTACAAGATAAAAATCTAGCAGAATGAAAAAGATAAGTAAACAATCCATGGTATCAGGGTCCTTTTTGTGCCATATTTACAATACCTTGTCAAAACCATATTTGGGACTAAAAGAAGTATTTATTATCCTGACAGGTTCTTTGGAACTGGATACGCCCTCACAACCATTGAATAATCATCACGCACATTCTCACACTCCAGTAGAAAGTAAGTTGAATATTTCCCTTTAATTTGATTTAGTATGAATGTAAAACTAATATAGGATTATCTGCTTGAAAAGCCGGATGTCTCCTAAAGCTTCCATTGGAATTTGCACAAATGCTTGAATGCATTCAGTGGATCTAAAATTGATAAAAACAGCTTGATAAGGCTCTGCTTTGTATGTTTTTAGAAATATGTCATTTGTATTTCAACACCTCAGGGTTATACTTTTGGACTGATAGTTTTTTTAATTCTTTATACAGAAAGGAAACATAATCCATCCTCTCATCATGCAACAGCAGACCACGTACCTGAAAAGAAGTTTAAATCTGAAGCTCTTCTATCAACCCTCACTTCAGATGCCTCTAAAGAAAATGCACAAGGTAATTTCTGTTATAAATTTTAGTGAAAATCTAAGCAAACTGAACCATTTTCCTATATTCAGAAACAGTATTGTTTAGGGAAAAAAGCAGATACATTTTTAATTTAAAAGTAGTTGCCACAGCATTTTCTGCTAAAAACTGTATGACAGAACTTATAAGTTATAAGTGCAGAAGTAGTCCAAAAATTAAAAACAGTTTTAACAAAACATGGGCAAAATAGACTAAATAGAATCAAATGCCAAAATTGCTGATGATTTCTGGTTAGCTCTGCTATGATTATGCCCAATAAAAAAGTGAGTAATGCATTTTTTTATACTTTATACTTACTCTTCATCCTTAACCCATGCTTTTCAGTTCAATGAGACCTGTGTATTTATTAGTTTTATATGCATGTATTTATTAGTTTTATTTTATTTATTAGTTTTATTTATTTATTAGTTTATTTATGTATTTATTAGTTTTATATGCATTTTTTTTATACTTTATACTTACTCTTCATCCTTAACCCATGCTTTTCAGTTCAATGAGACCTGTGTATATATTAGTTTTATATGCATGTATTTATTAGTTTTATTTTATTTATTAGTTTTATTTATTAGTTTATTTATTATGTATTTATTAGTTTTATATGCATTTTTATACTTATTCTTCATCCTTAACCCATGCTTTTCAATTCAATGAGACTTATGTATTTATTAGTTTTATATGACCCCACCCATATCAAAAACATGAGTCTGGATAGCTAGCAATATTAAAAAAGAACAACATATACAAAATAGGATCAGGGACAAATATAAATCATAAGTCAATCATTCAGCAGAACCAGGTTTGTGATATCACTATTACTGCCTTTTCAGGAAAGAGAATTAGGGAAAACATGCTTTTGATAAAGTGATACTTATCATAGGCCAAATTTACTTATGGCTCCAAATATTTTTTAAGATAGTAAATATTTTCAGTTTTCTTAGTGGTATGTATTTTACTTGCCATTGTGTAATTTTAAATTACATCTACTTAAAAGTGCATGAGAACTGATTCAGAGCCAAATAAAATTTTGTAATTTTCTGCATTGTCCTAAAATATTCATGTTGCATCTTAATATATGTGTCTCTCATTTTATTTGTGATAGCATACAGTTAGACTAAGTAGAGAAAAAGGTTAATATTTTATTGCTAACAATTTGATTCTCAAGACATGCAATTTTGAGTATTGTAATATTTACCATACCATCTTATTTTAAAAAATCACCCTACATTTAAATTTTAAGAACACTCCTTTTTTAATCATATCAAATGGTTTATTGAAGCATGAAATAAAGAATTCATTTCTTCCATAACTTTGTTACATTTTAGTCTTTGGGCGAGAGAGCAAACAATAGAAAGAAACTGATACAGCACCAAAACTCCTTCCACATCATTAAATCTATATTTTCCTTTCTTAATTAGCACACTGTCTAAATTTTCTTTCATACACAGTTGATTTCCAGTTTTCTGACATTTATTTTTTTAGTTTTCATTTTAGACTATATAAATATGTTCCCTTTATTCATCAAGGGTGTCGAAACAGTAATTCATCATCCTCATCCAACAGTGCATATAATGCAAATTCTTCTCAGCCATTGGCATCGTATAACCTGGGCTCATTATCTTCAGGAGCTGGAGCTGGTGCTATTACCATGGCAGCAGCTCAGGCAGTGCAAGCCACAGCACAGGTAAGAAATCCAAAGCATGTTTTAAAATGCCTGCCCCAAACAGGTGGTTACAGCAACTTTTATTTCATTAGTTTTGTTATTGGCACTTCAACATGATTGTTTTCAAAAATGTCATTTCTATTGGTTGACATTTCATGGACATAGGTTTTACAGGAAAGGAAAGATTTATATGGGACACTCTGAAACCTTTTCCCACTAGATTAAACTTGTAAGTATTCTGTAACTTTATCTACATGTGCTTGAGACAAGAGCCAGAAGAAAATATCAATTATTTTCTTGCAATGTTTTGAACATGAAAGATCAAACCTCAGCTTATAGTATTTTTTAGGGAATAAAGTAAGGTGCTCATTAAATGATTATACAGTAAACAAGCTTTAACTGCTCCATAAGGTACTTATAAATTAGCTCAAGGTCTACTAATGTTTCAAGGAAAGCAGTGAAAGTCAAGTGTTTAACTTCTGTACTCAATGTATTATAAATGAGGCTGAATTTGAAATCATCCATATAATACTGCTATTTTTCTTTTAGATGAAAGAAGGAAGACGGACATCAAGCTTAAAGGCAAGCTATGAAGCCTTTAAGAACAATGACTTCCAACTCACAAGAGAATTTGCATTATCCAGGGACACAGCTGGATATACATCATCTGCTTTGGCATCTACATTATCACAGACATTGAGTTCATCAACCACGGATTCACGGAGTGGTAGAAAAAGCAAGTATGTTCATTAAAAGTGTAGCTTCTTTGTTTGTTGTAAGAGATATTCAAAAGTGGATTGCAATGTCCCACTTCCTAGGGAAGACAAAATTATATGAAAGAGATGTGGGGTTTATTGCTTTTGAACTACGCCTCAATTCCTTACAGCATTAAAATCTTTATTTTCTACTTTCCTACATAAGAGTCCTCAGGTTACAGCTCCTTGTGTAGTGACCATTCAAATGACAACAATGCTGCATGTGGGGTTACCACAACTATTTCTCAAAGAGTTCCCGCCATCAGTGTGTCTGCAGTCACATGATCACGGCCTGTGTTCTCAGATACCTGGCTTGCAATTCACTTGGCAATTACCGTATTTATCGGCGTATAACACGCACAGGCGTATAACACGCATCTTCATTTTAAGGGGGAAATTTCAGGAAAAAAATTTAAAATTCTGCCTGCCTGCCTTAGTTTCTGGTTGTTTGGGAGCAGCTTCGGCTGAGAATAATAACTATTCGCCTCTTTTACTCAGCCGAAGCTGTTCCGATTCAACCATTAACGAAGGCAGGCAGGCAGGCAGAACGGAGCACTGCGGGCGGGCGGGCGGGCGGGGTGGGGGTGGGGGAGAGGCGACAGGAAAAGCCCCCGCTCTTTGAAGCAGTTTCTTCCTGTGCTGGTGGAGGAGCGAGAGAGCAACTGAGAGAGCTGACCCAGAGAGAAGGACAGGCTTCGGTTGCTTCCTCCCTCCCCTTCTTTCATTTGTGTCCTTGATCCCCGATCCCAGCAGCATTCACCGAAGGCTTCTTAACATTATATCGGCGTATAACACGCATACATCATTTGCCCCCTATTTTCAGGGGGAAAAAGTGCGTGTTATACGCCGATAAATACGGTAATAATTTGCACAATGGGGAAAGTACCAGGGAAGGTCATAGGCTTCTCCTGTAAGTTGCTCTCGCCACTTTTTCTCCCAAGGAACCTTGCTATGGATTAGGAGATCTCCGGGATCTTGTGTTCCATAGCACCCCTTCTGCCCACACAGCTCTTGCCTAGCACTCTGATTCCATGAGATCCTTCTGTAATAATCTGTTCAGTTTCTGGATTACAATGGCAACTAGGCTGCTGGGATTGCCATCCCTTAAGTAATCTAGTTATATGTGACATTGCTCTTTACAATTACACTGCTTAGCAAAGGAAATTAACAGTCCCAGTTGCCATTGTAAACAAGGACTATCTATAAATCTTTTACACTACAGATAGTCTTTTGATTTACGATCGCAATTGAGTCCAAAATTTCTATTGCTAAGTGAAACATCTGTTAAGTGAATTTTGCCCCATTTTAATGACTTTTTTTGCCATTGTTATGCAAATCACTGCAGTTGTTAAGTTAGTCACACAGTTGTTAAGCGAATATAGTTTCCCCATTGACTTTGCTGGTCAGAAGGTTGCAAAAGGTGATCACATTACTGCAACTATCATTAATATGAGTCAGTTGTCCAAGCGCCTGAATTTTGATCGCGTGACCATGAGGATGCTGCAATAGTGGTAATCGTGATCATGTCCCTTTTTCAGTGCCGTTGTAACTTGGAATGGTCACTAAATGAATTGTTGTAACTGGAGGACTACTTCTAGTTGTGTTCCCTCTGTTAAGTCTTTCCAAGACCACCATTATCTATTATGATCTTTGTTAGCGGCAGTAGTAACAAACAGGAACTTTTCTTTTGCTGCTTTTCTGCACAATCTCCAGCGATTTTCAACTTCCCAAGACTCAAAAAAGAAAAAAGAAAATGCATATTAAGCAGCAAGTAGCTAAAGCAAGAGCAAAAAAAAAAAAAACAACTCAGCGTGCTAAACACCTTTTTTGCAGCAGCCTGCACAGAATTCATGCATGTCTCAGGAGATGGACTACAGTGCCTTCTGCTGCTATCACCATACTTAGGATCTGGCCTGTCAAGCCAAGGTGCCTCTGAGTAGGAATGTAATGAGGGTAGATTCCACGTCTATAAATTCAATTTTATGCCAAAGTTTCATGCCAAAACTTTTTTAGAAAATAGGAACTGCTATAACTGCTATTCGTTTTGGCCACCAGATGGAGTGCCACCACTACAATAATTTTCACCTTTTGGGTGGGGGGACAGTATGAGCTGCTCATTACCTTAAGGCTCAGAAGCAATTAAGTTATCAAACTTCTAAGCCTTTTTATTTCTGTAATGTTCAGTATTCAGACTTTCCTTCAGGAATAATTCGAGAGCTATGGTTGCTGAAGTTTTTAAAAATATATTATTTGCACTTACTTAACAATATGAAGGTGAATTACTACAGCGAAGGCAAGAAAATGCATTCTCTGAGTCTCTAAGAAGTTTTCTCCCATATTGAAATAAATTAATATTCAAAGAAAAGGCCTCTAACAAAAGAATATTCAATGAATTATAATTAGTTCCTAAATTCCATTGTATGCCATTTGTGATACATTGCCTTCTTTAACAAAAATCACTGAAGAAAAGTTTGAAGAAGAATGACCCACACCCACAATCTTAATTGGACCTCAACATTCCCCTTATGAAGAAAAGCTAGATTATTTTATTCAGATGTTATGCATAGTCCCCAGACAGAAAATTCAGGCTTTTTGTAATTGAAGGGAAAAAGTATCTGTTACATACTGGTTTAACTTAGAAATCATTTTAAAATTGTATCAAGTCACAGTTTTTAAAAATCGTTTTGTTTTCAGAGTGTTCCTTGTCATGGAAAATAGATTGGCAAAAGTAATCTGTTTGTGTTAATTTTTCAGAAGCAACAACAAATCTTCAAGTCAACAGTCATCCTCGTCTTCTTCGTCTTCTTCTTTATCATCATGTTCCTCATCCTCTGCACTAGCCCAAGAACTCTCCCAGCAAACAGCAGTCATTCCCGAGTCTGAATCTAATAGCCAGGTTGATTGGACCTATGATCCAAATGAGCCACGTTACTGCATTTGCAATCAGGTATATTCTGTCAGAGAAAAGAACAGTGTTTCTGTCAGGGCAGTTTGCCTTGTTTATTGATCATGGCTGATTTGCTAAGAGGAGACAGATGTGATAATGCGTAATTATGTATCATAAATTGTAAATATTTATATAATTTAAAATTACAATAAATGCTATAAAGCTAGATGACTAACAGTTTGTTGATATATGCAAGAATATAGTGCATCTTTGAATCAAATCTTTGAAAATGTCTGTGTAGTGTCAAAGGAATATAAATAAATCTGCTTCCAGTATCCAATTTTTCTGCTATCCTCATCATCAATCAGTCCATTTTTATTCAGTTTATAGAATTTAATAAAGAAACGTACATATCACTTTATTCAGTAACATCCAAAAATCTCTTTGGATGTAAAATCTTGTTAGAGTTTAGCAGATTTATGTTATGTAAATATTAAACATAAAAAATAAATCTGGCTGTAGGCTTCCAAACTAAGGAAACATAGAAAGAAAATATAACACACAGAAAAATCTGAATAAACAAATGGATTCTCAAATACTGCTTAAAAATATATAGCATAAATTTATGTAGAATGAGTGGTCTCACAATTAGTTTCTGAAAACAAGATTCTTACGTCTTTTTATTGTGATTATGATATTTCTATAAGTGATTTGTGGACTCTCAGCATTTTGAGATTTGCAGTAATAGAAAATAGTATACAGATATAATAACTAAATAGCCTTAAATGTTTAAAATATAATAATACTTTTTGGTGTAAATGAAAATTATGTTCATTTCACTAAGATGGTAGTACTACAGAGCTGATTCAAATAATGACAAGATTGAGAAACAGTTTTAACTTTGATTTTAATGTTATTTAATATTACTGTTGCTTCCTCTGTTTTGATTACTTTTAATGAAGGTCTTCATTGCCAATTGGGCTTTAGATTAGATATTAGAACTATTTTCTGTTGAAAAATAAACTTGAAACACAGCTGTTAAATATAAAATCTAATGTTGATGCTAATCTCATAAGGCAGCTATATTCAAACATTCATACAAATTGGCTGTTTCAGATTTGTATTTGAAAACTCAAAATAACCTTCTACTTAATATATAAGGCTGATATTCTACAAATAATAAACCAGATTACAGATAGTAAATATGTGAAAAATAAGTTACCTGTGTTTATATGTTGCAGTTGATAGTAATGGAAAAATATAAATGTTTTCCATAAACTGGTATGGCAGTGTTCCTAAACAGGCAGTTCCTCAGTGATTCCCAAACAAATTTAAAATGTTAATGATCAAAGAAAAAAGTTCAGTAACTCTTGAATACTTCAGTGGGAATTTTTGGAAATCATCTCCAATCCAAAAGTTATAATAATAGGAAAGTGAGTGTATAGCATGACTATTCTTTCAACATTTAAAAGTTTAAAAATTGTCAATCTCTCCTAGTAACTTTTTAATATGCAATGTCCTCTGATCATACAAAATCTAATGATGTGCAAATAATATGATTTTTTCATAGGTGTCATACGGTGAAATGGTGGGCTGTGATAATCAAGATGTAAGTATGGAAAACTACATGAAATTGTTAATAATATTATCTTGTTGATTTATTTATTTTTTAGTTTTCTAAGAAGCATGTTAAACAATTAGATCTAATGCCTCAGGTGGAACACACATAAACACAATGTATACATATATATATATGCATGCCAGCATTCAATTCTTTTTCACTGCTTCTAATAATACATTTGAGGAAAGAGTTGGATGTACAGTCAGAAGTGTTTCAGGTTGCCTGTGGGACTTCAGTGAGTCTATTAGACGTGTGACTAAGTGTTTTAAACCCTAGATGTAACTTTTAGATTCTCTTCGATGGTTTTGGGAAAATAATAATACAGCTCTTGAGAATTTCAAGATGATTTTACAGACAAAGCTGTCTGAATCAGCACGTAGTAGTTGTCCCATTAATATTGATGGCCAAGAAATATATTGTCTGAGATTAAATTTACCTGAGACTTCCTAAAGAGATCTGGTACTTTTTCCTTTATTTATGAGTCTCTGTGAATCTATCCTATATTAATCCATTGCATCTTTTTTTTAGCACTGGTGTTTCAGAATATCGTGTTTTCTCTTTTATGTGTCTTACAGTGTCCTATAGAGTGGTTCCATTATGGCTGTGTTGGATTGACAGAAGCACCAAAAGGAAAATGGTACTGTCCACAGTGTACTGCTGCCATGAAAAGAAGAGGCAATAGGCATAAATAAAATGCTGCATTATCTTCACTCCAGTTAACATATTCCTTTTGGGAGGTGGATTAGGAGGAAATGCTTCTTTGCAGCCAGTCAAAGAAGGATTGATATAGTTGTCAAAAATATTGACTTCTTAATTTTGCTAGCTGTGTTTTAAAATTGTACCTAAATTATTTATGCACTACTGCTGTGCTATAAATACTTTTCAAGTTAGCCATGGATTGTTCCAGTGGCAAACGTATGCAGACATTTGTACTCTGACCATTTTCTCTAAGCAATGGGCATTCTATGATAACTTGTCTTCAGATAATTCCAGCAAAAGGACATTTCAAATCATTTTATATTCAGCCGACATTCTGCTGCATGTTCTGTGCTCAAGAACTGTTATGGAATTTATGTATATAAGTGGTAAAGGAAGTCAGGCTGTCAAGAGAATGGACTTTCAAATGCCTTTAGAGCTTGGTCTCGTTGAAATGGAATTCAGCAGGCTGAAGAAGATGGTTCTTGTATACACACACTGGGCTAATATCCTCTGGAGTACTTGGAACATAGCAACAGACTCTTGTACACCTTTAAAAAAAATACCACTAATCTTTATATGTTTGGGGTCCATTCAGGGCATAGTCATTAAAAATGGTGTTAAAGTGATAAACCTTTTATACCAAATGTGTTTATTTTTTGTGCAAGTGATCCTTTAAATTGAAACTGTATTAGGTGTTCAAATTTGAAAAAAAAAATCAAATGCTAGTATTAATGCTTTGCATACTGTATCAAAGAAGGACAGTACAACATTTCATGAAAGCTTTCATAATATGCAGTCTAACTGGAGAATTTTAAATAGTTTTTATTTTTTTTAATAAAATATATAAATAAAAGGTTTCCATCTCCAACATACTAAGCAATATGTGTACTGTGTGGTGGGTGGTTCTTTGTTTAAAAAAAACTATTTCCTTATTTATAATGCTAAATAATTGGTTCACATAACGTGGTTCACGTAAGCAAAAAAAAAAAAAACGCTTTCAAACTGGAAATGGTTAATGTTTATATTATGTCTAGGAAATGCATTTATGCATCAAATTGCATAATTCAAAGTTGTGTTGAATTAAGGTCCGTCAGCTGGTAGCACATGGCAAGAAACAGTGAATTGGATCCCAAGTTTGTTGTTATCATAAGGGAATTACCTTAGCGGAGTATACCATTTGCTTTGTTTGTTTTCTAATTTCATCTCCTGCCACTTCTAATGCCATCTCCAACACTCTTCTACCCTCAGCAATTCAGAGCAGTTCTTTAAGATGGTATGGTTGAGAAAGAATAGAAGGGGATTCTTCTATTAGATCACACAATATCCATAGAAGGCATGATGAATGTCCTAAATTTGGGTGGAAAGGTTCAGCCTGCTGGAATGTGACCTCCAGCAAATCAAACACCAAATGGAATTCTTAGCTTGGGAAAAAAGTGGACATTTCTCCTGTATGTAATGTTACAATAATCTTCAAATCATTTTTTTCAAGTTCAGTCTCGAGATGGAAGAGGAAAAGTCAGACAGAGTCAGACCTTAGCCAGAAATCTTGGGTCACCATGGTTTTTAGGCTTTCGGAGTAATGAGTCCCAGACTTAAGGAAGATCAGCTCATTCACACTTCTGAAAGAATTTTTTTTAGTTACTGCTCAACGCTTGCAAAAAATTTTTTTACCTCTTTAATGCTCGCCCTTAGTCTGCCCAACAATTTCATGATCCATCTTGCGTGGGATGCATGGAGCAGAGTGCCTTCTAGCTGAAGCTTCTTAGTTGTCTTGTAATAGTTTTTAAGAGTATCTTCCGAAAAGTAATATGAAACCACTTTATTGGTTGTGCAGCAGGTGGAAGCCAAAATTGGATTTAGTCTGCTTGCAAATGACCCCCATAAGCTTATAGAACTACATTTTCCTTACAAGTGGCATTCAAACATAGTTACAATTACATTGGACGTTGGAAAATTACAAGTCTTGTTCTAGAGATAAGCAAACCCAGGACTCTATATATTGGATTCAAATTCATACCAGTTATCATGGATAAAGGTGAGCAATGAGGCTTTATTTTCAGGAATTGGAAGTGTTTACATTAGGGTATTTCATGTCAAATTAAAACAGGGTATTTTAAGACTCCATGAGGCTCTATGTTTTCCTTTCGGTATATTCATCTCTTCTGTTTTTATTACTGTTTTCTGCTATAGAATTTTTTTGTGTCTAGTTTTTCTGGAATTAAATGTAAAATACAAGTTCTTTTACTAGTAACTTGCTAAAGATAGATCAACGACAATAATTGAAAAAAGGTTTGGTGGATTAAGGTACATAGTTTTATATTGTTACTTTTTGTGAGTCACATGTATAAATAAGTGTGCCCATTTCTCTAAATGAAATAGTTTTTTCATATAGTGAGGACAACATTTATTATAATAATTGCATCTTCTAAGTAGGTATGCTGGAAGTATGAATGTCAGAGCATATTTTAACCCATTTTACTCATATAAGCAGACATTTTCAAAGACTAAACAATTCCAGCTTTCCCTTTTAAATAGAACTTGCACAATCTCAAGAGTTACAGTTTAGCAATAAAGTTTAGGAATATAATAGATTCCCACCACCCATCTAAGCAAGATGTGGCTAGAATTTCTGCTGCAGCCACTAGGGGTTCCTCTTGACAACCTTGGCTGCTGTGAAGTCTAATATTGTGATCAGAAGGAAATTTGAATTCTGATTCTCTGCCTCCTTACATGCAAGTCAACCCCACTAATGATACAGAAATGTTTGATATTCTGGCGTCGATGATGATTGTATCATTGCCTGTTTCTGCAGAGAAACAACTTCATATATATGGATAAAGTCATTGTTAGCAGTGATGAGACATGAACAGAAAGTATGAACAGTAGGTTTATACACAAAAATTGTAATATGATAACAGGTCAATTCCAGAATGGCATGTAAAATGCAATTTTGAAAGTTGATTCTCGTAAATAAGTGTAGAATAGTCTCAAATGAGCTAGGCTTATTTTAAAATATAAAAAAACTACAAAAATGAGGCCTCTAGAGTAGGGGTGTCCAACCTTGGCAACTTTAAGACTGGCTGAGGAATTCTGGGAGTTGAAGTCCACAAGTCTTAAAAGTTGCCAAGGTTGGACACCCCTGCTTTAGAAGTTCATCTGAGAAACCAAGTAACCTGATTTTGAGAAACTCTTTAGTAAGCTGACATTCAGATTTCTCGAAACATCCGTTGCAATTGGAGCATGACTTGATATGGCGATACAAGTCTAGAACTTCATCTCATTCGCTATTAGAACTAAACGTTTCTTTTACTGGCTTTCTGCTTCTGACCTGTTGGCTGTCCTACTGCCACCATGGTTTGAGGCTGCCTCTGTAGAGAAGCCACTACTTAATGGAGTAGTCAATAATTTATGATCCCCTCATTTTAGTAGGAACAAATGGTGTATTATTAAAATATTCCAGTAAGGTCCAAAAATATGATTTTTAAGAGTTAAGATATCTTAACTCTGGTTTCAGGGATGCCTATCACAGTTGATAGAAAAGTTCTACATGGCCGCGATTCTTGTTTTCTAGACTGCCCAGGCAAGGAGAGCTGTCAGAATTATAAGGGTTTCTCCTCCCAAATCTGACCTGGTACAATCAGATTTAGGTGGTCAAAAGTCTTATTAAGGACCACCATGGACATTGATCACACCCATGACCAAATATGTTCCTCGGTGTCCTGAATGGGCTTTGGGGGTACCTAATTTTCAGAACATTTTTAACTTTTCAAGTTGGCAACGCTTTTAAGTTTAGGTTGTAGTTGTGTAGCAGCGGTGAGCACTACTAGTTATTAAAGGAAAGAGAGGGGCTAGTTGCTGCTGCTTTTAATTACACTAATTATGCAATACCATGCAACGTCTCATGTTGCCTTTTGGATTTCTGATTTGAAAAAGTATCGTAGGAAGAGGAAGTCTTTCCATTGGTACTTAATTGTAGCTTGAGAAAGATCACAAGGCAGGATGATGCATTCACATCTATCCCTTGATCACCTTATAATTATGGAAAGGGGGAAAAAATCCTCCAAATTTTTGAAGATGTTTTGAAATTATTCTCTTTCCATCAGATTGAATTAGAACTTTGGGAAAAAAGTTTCCAAGACAACCAAAAATGTTTTCAAAATGGAAAATTCCATAGCAATTTCCAATTTAATTTGCACCCAGTATATGCCTAGTCATTCCCTATTTCCTGGTCACAGCACACAGACCACTCAGATTTTCTACCAAAAATAAAGGTTGGTGTTTATATAATTTTATCAAATATCAAAACCGTTATCTAGCAAAACAGGGAAAAGACAGGCCAAAGGGGAAAGTTAGACTTGTCCAATTGGCAAGAGATAAAAAGGCAAAAGAATAAATAATAACAATATACATTATCTACATGTCTCTTACATATGCAAAACTTTCCAGAGCCATCAGAAACAAGGCTGTAGGGTAACTCACCATTGCCAATTCGCTGTGGGATAACTCAAAACTGCATTAATAGCTTCATTCAGTACTTTTATCATTGGTGACCACATTTTTATTGAAATTATTGTCACTTCTATATTTCTGGATTAAATTTATTTTATTATTATTGGCCATGGTTCCGTCAAAATTCATGGAACCGAAAATTCCTAGAAATTCCTAGGAATTTTCGATAAACAAATACCCAAAAATCAAGTATATTGTAATTCGTATCTTAACCGCAGCCAGACTGGCATTTGCCCAGTGCTGGAAATTATCTTCCATTCCCTCTGAACATATGGTTATTCAGAAAATTTTACAATGCGCCGAAATGGACAAACTAACCCAAGCACTAAAAATAAAGAATCCTCATCATATTACAACAATTGGAATCCTTTGTATAATTGGCTAAACCAAAGATAGATCATCTCTAGGAAAATTATGGCCGAGGGCCTCGAAGCAGAGATAAAGAAAAGCACCGCCGATGATACTTTTGAAGAAGAAAGGATCTTACAGACAGTCACAAAATACGGTTTTATTTTAACTGTTTTCCCTACTCTATCCTTCCCCTCCCTTACTCTTCCCTTTCCCCTCTCTTAGGCTTTCCTCTCTCTCCCTCTTGGTCTATGCCAAGGCCTATTTTTCTTTTTGTTGTACATAATTTGTAGTTGTGTTGTTCTTTTAAAGGTAAAACTAATAAAGTATTTTTCCAAAAAAAAATTCATGGAACCTTGGGTATTTGTTGAATTGTCCTGCAATGGGTTGTCCCGCAGCGACCTGGCCAGTGAGTTCTGTGGCAAGATTTGCTGTGGAGAATTTGTTGTGGAGAGTTGACCCATTCTGGAAAACTACTATAGGCGAATGAGAAACAGAACGAAAGGGAGTGGCCTTTAGTTATACTATCTAAAGAAGATAGAGGGGGAGAGGGGAAAACATTTGGCAAATGTGGAGAAGAATTGTCCCATATTGTCTCAATTAAGAAGAAAGCCGCTAGAATGGAGAGCTTGGGGAGATTACCACATAATCTTACCATGTCCTGCCTGCTCCCCAGGATCCACTTTTTCTGACTAGCCCATCATCTTTTAGCTAGGTTCCAGGAAAGAAAACATTTTTCACCAGTAATATTAAAAAGAGGGGGAAAATAATGATCTGTGGCAGAAGGAGGGAGTGAGGTTTCCTGCTAAATGCTCCTGAAATTTCTATAATAGTTGTATGTGGGCTTGTTTGCTTTTACTATGGTTTACAGTCAGCTAGGAGGGCAAGTTTGATGTAGTGGTTAAAGGCATCAGGCTAGAAATTAGGAGATTGTGAATTTTAGTCATTCCTTGGGCACAAAAGCCAGCTGGGTGACTTTGAGCCAGTCCCTCTCTCTCAGTCCAATGAAGAAGGCAAGGGCAAACCACTTCTAAAATCTGTTGCCAGGAAAATCACAGAGATTTACCAGAAGAAGAAGTTGCCAGGACTCAAGCCCAACTCAAAAGTTTTAATTTTGTTGTTTTTTTTCTTTTTTTTTCTCCCTGTTCTTAAAGTCAGCTATTGGTCTGCTAACTTTTAGCTGCACAGAATTACAATAAGTGGTGCTATAAACCCAAGGATGCCTCAGACCACATAATTAATCTTTTCTCATACCCCTTCTTCTGTATGTTTCGCAAATAAAGTGGAACACCCTGAAGAGGTTTTGTCAAGCCCAGAGCTACTTCGTTTCT
Organism: Notechis scutatus; assembly: GCF_049901735.1. Classification (NCBI taxonomy): domain Eukaryota; kingdom Metazoa; phylum Chordata; class Lepidosauria; order Squamata; family Elapidae; genus Notechis; species Notechis scutatus. Next base: position 10,814,508 of record NC_142014.1, read on the forward strand.
TAATTTAACATTTGCCATAGTGCTTGCATTCATTCCTCTGTCTCACTTTTTTTGTAACTTATGTGCAGATCTGAAGTTCTTACAGTGCTGAAAAGCAACATGTGGGAGGCAAAAGTAAACTGTTTCTACGATCCAGTACAGTCCCCAGATGGAGAGATTTTTCAGAGCTTGGTAAACTTAACCCCACCCCTCCGGGCAGTCCTGGTTTTTATTTATATGTCTGTGGTCCAACGGAGTTCAGATGGAGTGCTGTGTGCGTGTGTGGAGATGAGCTGAAGTCATGAGCCTGGGCTGTTGGAGTGGTTTTAATCAGCAACCCGTTAGAGGAGAATGGAAAACGTCTGACAGGGTGAAGAACTGAGTAAGTAAACATGACTTTGAACTCCAAAAGACAATGGAGGAAAAAGAGAGAGAGAGAGAGAAAAGAAATCCGACCGAGCAAAAACTAGGCTTTTTGCTCTGTTAAAAACTCTGCAGGGAGGGAAGGCTGTGTATGTTTTCTGACAGGAAAAAGGCAATTTAAAAGATGAAGGAAATGATTTTTTTTTTTAAAGAACCTATCGGGAGAGGAATTGGAAGGGGAGGGAGGAGAAGAAGAGTCCTGCTAGAAAAGCCTTTGTATTTTTCAGCTTTATGTGCAAAGCCCATTGCAGTTTTTAGCCAATATATCTTTTTTTGAATGTAACTGCTCGGTTGGTCCTTTCCTGGGTATTTGTGCAATGGAGTTTTGCTTTGAACGGTCACATTTCTTCTGTTTGCAATACTTGGAAACTTAATGTGTGTTCATTTCCAATCCACACTGTTTATATGTTACTTCTTTTGGTCTCTCACTCTTTCGGTCAATCCCATTGTTTCTTCCAGATCGGACATTGCTTGCCTTTCTCTGCTGGGGGCCTCTCATTTCTTGCCTGCTGATGTCATGGAAGAACTCAAGTCCAGAAGTGATGGAGAGAGAACTTGAGTACAGAAAACATCCCTTTCTGCTTTTCTTTCATGCTGGTGGAAAGCAGCCAGACTGGAAAGCAGCCCCTATCATGTGGAAATGGGACAAACAGATCTGAGGTGCCATGGCTTGCCGGCAGATTGTGCCTGGCCGGAGATGGTGTCGTTTTCGCCCATTCCTGATGGTGCTGGTTCTGGCTGCCTATCTCTTCTACCAGACCCTGATGCCTTTAAGATCCAAGAGACCAACAATTCCTACAAGTGGCCAGGGACTGCTGCTCAACAAAGCAGTTGAGGTGCCACATCAGACGCACCAAGTCCTTGCCAGGCGAGTCAGTTGCTTCCTTCCTTCTAACAAACAAAGGGGGCAGAAGGAGGTAAGAGAGATTCTACAAGTTTCAAATAAACACTGTTGATAAGCCAGACTTGCAGTTAAAATTAACTTTTGCTTCCTAAATCACATGTCAGGGAAATGGAAATAGTGGTGTGCTTTGATTGAATTCCTTGCTCTAGTTGCACAGCCTACAGGAAGGTGAGCCAACGATGATTCCCTGGAATTGAAGCATCACTATCCTAATGGAATGGAATAATGGAATAATAAAAAGCAACATAGAAAAAGATGGGAAGATGGAATATAATGTTGTAACCATCTCTGTGCAAATTGGTGCTTACGTTGTTCCACATTGCATAACTCAGGATCAAAGGTGATATGATTAAAGCCCAGAAAAAAAATTGCATTTATATATTATTTTGATTCTAAGATTCAATGAAGAAGATGATGATTAGAAAGGCAGTAAGAATAAAGAGATAAGGATTAATGCGTAGACAGATTTGAAAGGAGCAATAGCACTCATCAGAGTGTACACAATATTATTCTGTCTTCTATCCCAGAAAGAAATAATCCTCATCACCTTTGACAATAACTTCTGGTATTTTTCTAGACTTTTCAAAGCTTGCCCAACTCATGAGAGCTACTGAAATGGAATTTCTAGGGAAAATATTTTCTTTTCAGTCAACAAACTGGTAACTCATATTGATATCCAGTATGCATTCATTCAGTAGTGAATTCGTAAATGTGTTTAGGTTTATCCTTAGAGCCTTGAGGTGGTTAAATCCTCTCTGCTTTTTTGCAATTTGTAACAGTCTATGCTTGGATTTAGGTGGGTATCGTTACTGATTTGTTTTATACCATCATTCCCCAACTTTGTGAACTCTTAAGTATTGGAATACAATTCATAGGATTTTCAACCTTGGAATTCCAACCCATCTGGAAAATACCAATTGTTTATTTTTAAAGCTGGGATTTTAGCAAATATCTGAGGGTTGTAATCCCTTCTTTGTAAATGTATTATGGCATATAATTTTCTCCAACCGTACCTTCCTATAGTCATTGTGCCTTCCTATATTCATTGTCACTAGGGCCGATGACATTTACAATCCCAACACATTTTGAAAGCACCCAGTTATAGAATTCTGTCCCCTTTTCATGCTATAAAAACCTGTAAAAAGGCTTATTTATAATATGTGCAGACTTGAGTTATTCGTTGGTGCTGGCACAAATTGGTTGTTTTTTGTTTGGTAGTGCCACCTCAACAGTTGGTCAACCTCCTTCCTACTTTGTTGGATTAATGTAATTAAACTTAGTACATAAGAAACTAGTATTCACAAGAGCTAAGCAGGGCTCCCGAGTAGAAGGCTAAAATGCTTCAAAGCGTACCGTAGTATCTCAGTACTACTGTATCTTTTTCAAAATCTCCACAACTGCTGAAGGATCTTGGGAAAAGCACATTTTGACTAAGAATCTGCAAACAAGTGCTCTGCATTGCTTTCCACTCACTTCTGTCATAATCTTCATTTTCAATGAAGTACCAGAACTTAAGTGCATGCTAAATGCATTCTTGGAAAATGAAAATGATGGGGGGGGTGGGGGCGATGTTTTGCTTTCACATGGCCCTCCACCCAGAAAATCCCAAAGCAAAGCTATTTGGAGACGAGAGGGGATTGTGGAGGGAAATCTCACCAATGTTTGGGAAAAAAAGAGTGATAAAATATCAGCCCCACTGTGACAATCAATGTATAAGTTTGTATAAATGTGTGGGGTCTGCAATGGCAGCCATTTTTTGACAGTACCATCATAACTCCCAGAATTCCATATATAACCCCAACACCACAAAACTGGGCATTATTCAGATGCTAATGTCTGCTACACATTAATTCTAAATTTTTTAACAAGTTTTCACCTCACCATTTGGTAAGAACATTAAAAAAAGCCAGGTGAGTGACTTTGGGAGAGTTGCTGTCTTGGCTCAACCCACCTCACAGGGTTGTTGTCGTGGGAAAAATAGGAGGCCAAAGGTGTGTGGGATATGTTTGTTGTCCTGAGCAGGAAAAACAAACAAACAAACAAACAAACCAAGATTGAAACTTGATAGAAGTTTAACCAAACTCAGATGGCCTGCTTCAGTCAAATCCCTGAAGATAATTAATGTAAGTTCCTGACCTCCCATCTATGTGTATAGATATCTAAAGACTTTTAAAGATATACATGCTTTTAGTAAATAATGGAAAAGGAAAAAAAAAGAAAATATGATACAAATTTAAGCACTTGTGTTTTAACCTTGCTTTATCCTGGCTGCCTTACAACCAATTGCCAATTTTTTTACATCATTCTGTTTTATTTATATATCCTTCGTACAAGAAATGATCAAATGTTTGTACTGAAATATGTACTGTATTTGTTAGTTTTTCATAAAGTGTATTTACAATTGCACAAGCTATTTTGGTTGTGGCATCAGCTGTCACAATTGCATTAGTGTTAAATCTCTGGAAGATGAAGTTATGAAATGCACAGACAGCCTTTTAAATTAAATGTCCTCTGGGCAAGTTTGTTCTTATTATAAGCAATCCTGTGCCACAAGTAAAATAACTCCTATCATTCCTAAATACCTATTTCCTTCCTTTACAATCCATCTTCGTATAAGATAAAATTCAGGTTGCCTTTTAGTAACGTAGTTTATTTATTATTAGAAACTTCCTTAAGAATGATTTTCATAATAATTGTTTCAAAGTAGAAAACCTTTTTAAAAATTATAAAAGTTTATAATATTTAATCTATATCAAATAAATCTTCCAGGGACTTTGCTAGATTTCAAATGTTTACTTTTGCATCTACCTTTCTATGATTAAAATCATATTCAGATGTTTATCTTACCCCTGTTTATGTGTTTTAAAAATGTAAGGGAATGTAATGTCAGAAGTTTCCCATAACTTAAAAAAAGCTCTGATGAGAAATGGGGATGACTCTTGTTTCCTAGTTTATTCTTATGATTTTCTGGACTAGTTGTGGCAGCATCATTAGAATTAAGAATGATGGATAGGACCAGAATAGAGATCTAGTTCCCATTTGGAAACATTCCAAGATCAACAACAAAGCTAAGGAAATGCTGAGATTTGTTCCACTAACTGCACTCTTTCAAGGCAGCATGTTATCTGCTTGCCTATAACATTACAAAGGCAGTCATGTCCATTTTTCTCCGTTGGCTAGCTTGACTGCCTGGGAGGCCGATGGCAATGTAGGTACTATGTTAAAACAGCAAACCTTTGTGTGTGTTTTTAGGGGCTAAGAGGTTATAAAAACAGGAGAACCCAGATGTTCTTTTGCCCAGGTACCTCACAAATACATAAGAGCTGCTGCTTCTGATGATCTTTGACAGTGCAAATATGGGAAGAAAAAGCAGATTGGAATACACACACATATACACATAGCTCAAATTCCTTAAAAATTGCTTGAAAGAAATGCTCAAATTATAGCATAAGAATCCCAATATCACAAAAATTGTGAACAATATCAACAACAATATCAGCTAGAACAGATTATAGTGCTGTATGGATAGAGAGATGATTGTAGGTTTCAGGAGGAGCCAAGGTCGTATAATATTAGTGTAGAATTAAGGAGATGCCTTGAAACAAATATTCATAAGCTATTCTGTTAATAAAAAGAACAGATGCATTCCTTAAGTCCTTGGAAGGGTGACAGGATTAGGAAGTGGTTCAGGGTTGTGCTTTCCTGATTCCCTGGGATATAAGAGATGTGGGAGAAAAAGTATAATCAGGATTGCAAGATTCTGGGATCATAACCTATCACAAGGAAGTATAGTTTCCTAGACTACTCCAAAGCATCTGATAGTATTGATAATTGAAGAAATAGACTTTCTCAAAGCAATAGATATACTAAAAAATCCAACTTTTCTGATAAGAAAATTCCACTGCAACCAGGAAGCAACACTGCGAACAGAATTTGCTGAATGGTTTACTGATTTACTGGTTTACTGTCACATAGGGCTGCATTCTATCATCATATTTGTTCTATCTACAAACATCATAAGGACTGCATGGCTAGAAAATTTAAAGTGGGATCAAAATCAAAAGAAATGTCCATGACTTGAAACATGCAAATGACATTATCTTGATTGCAGGAATGGAAGAAGACCTAAAAATGATCGTCCTAAAAGTAAAACGAAAGAGTGAAAATTTGAGCTCCCTTTCATCAAGAAAACAGAAATTATGGCTACTAGAAAAATAGAAGAATTTAAGTTAAGATAATGTGGTTATAGAAGCGGTTGAAAAATGACAATTTTTTTTTTTAGGCCCCAGAATTGACATAGATGGCGTTGTGCAAAATAGATTCAGAATATAATCATAGGCAAAAAGGAATTGAGGGATTGTGACGTTTGAATCATGATAAAAATCACAATGGTTCACTCAGTGGTCTTCCTTATTATGGTGAATGGATGTGAGAGATGAAATTTGAGGAAAAAGGAGAGGAAAAATACTTTGAATTGTGGCATTGGGGACAACAATCAGGGCCAACGGTTAAGTATTACGGGAAATCAAGCCTGAATTGTTTAGTGAAAGCAAGTATCCCAAAACAATAACTATCATATTTTGGCCACATCATGAGGGCTAAAGCATTTATGGAAAAATTGTCTTGCTGAGTAAGATGGACAGAAAAAGAAGAAAGAGCTGACAGCGCCCAAAGTGGATATTGGAATAGTAGACATTACAGAGATGCACCAGAAGGGCTTGGGCATGTGGCAGATGACAGTAGCACTTGAACAGTTTCGGTCCCTGAAGACACCAGGGCTCAGCTATGACTCAATGAAACAACATAACAAAAGCTTGAAAAACGGGTATTAGAAGAATCTTATCTTTGGTGTTCCAACATTTTAAAGTGTAGTGTGTAATTATGACAATCTTATAATCATAATTCAGTAGCAATACACACATACACACACACAAATAAAGTATTTGTATATAGACATGCACAAATATGCATACGTACACACATTATTTTCAGAACCCCCAGAGCAAACAAACTACTAATAAAATCCCTCAGTTTAAAAATGCATGTGTAAGTACAAACTCCAATTATAAAATTTAACTGATACTGTGTAGCCAAAATGTGACATTTACCTCTTAATCAGAATTTTAATCAGAATCAGCATTTTTAAATCAAATCCACTTAAATTACCAATTTACAAAGTAAAATTTTTACAACTTTTATTTATTTTCATTTCCTGGCCTCCCAAATGTCCATTTGTATCATTTTATCTGATTTCTAGAATATTATAAGGAAGTTTGGTCTATTCTAGTGCTTTCACTGATGATCCTTTTTTTTTTTTCTTTTCTAAGTCCCAGAGCATATTCCCTTGCATGCTCCAAAACCATTGGATTCTTTGGCATTCTCTGTAAACATAACACCACTGGGCATGCTCATGTATTACATATCAAGAATTCTAATCTCAAGATGATTAAACCATGATTAACTGCAATTCATATTTATAATTATCCTTATCTAGCACACTTTCCTATAAATGGATAGAAGGAGATGCAAATTATTTAACCTGGAGATAAGAAATGAAAGGAAAACTTGGAGCTAGTTAAGAGAGCCCATTCTGATTATGAATTATGGCTATTATGAATAAATTAATTATTATGAATAAATTATAAATTAATAAATTAAAAATAGATTATGAATAAATGGCAAATTATTTTGTTTTGGTGCAAGGAAACTGCAGTGAAGTAATTTCGATTGCAATTTTACCAGTATTTTTTCCTCTGGAAGAAACTTTGATTCTAAAAATATGCTTTAGGAAAAGATCCTGCGTTTTATACTGATTTATAATCACATGTCTGAGAATTTTGGCAGCTTTAGCCTTCTCACACCTGGAGGCAGTCTGAGAGTGGAAAGCTGATCACAACTGGCAATATCACGAACTGCAGTATGCATGCACTGGAAATAAGTGAACCAAGGACGACGTTTCAGCTTCAGTGACAGTCTTCCTCTGAAGCAAACTACAGCAGATCTGACTGTGAATTGCTCAGCCTCCTTTAATGTGGCTGTAATCAAAGCATATCTTCTGATTTTTTTTGTGGCCTGCTCTCTATTAAGGCAGCAAACAATGAGAAACACAGGAACATTCCAGTCATTTCAGTCCAAAGCCCACTCCTTCCCAAACAAAAATACTACAGACCTAAAAAGCTAACATGCTTTTAAATAGCTTTCAGAAAACAGGAACAACAAAAAAGGAAATTCACTTATTTCTAGAAATACAGGAAGCGTAAAAGTATTAAAACGGATAAACTACATCCACAAGACCATGTTGGGAGACTGTAGGGAAATGCTCGTAATAATGCAAAGAAGTATGTCTGAGAAATATTCATATTATTTCCTATCTCTTCAGATGAGCCACCACCTCTTTCCTCAAACTAAATACTGTTAACTAGTTCAGGGGTCCACAACCACCGGGCCCCGGACCGGTACCGGTCCGTGGATCAATTTGTACCGGGCCGCCTATTTTGCTTGGGCGCCGCCATCTTGTTTCGACGGCGCTTGAGAAAGTGCTTCTGGGTGAGCTTGTCGGTCGTCGGTTGGAAAGCGGCGTTTGGGTGCTTAGTTTTGTCGAAGGGGAGGGCGGCTTCGAACGAAGAGCTGTCCCGGTGGAATCTCGCGTTACTCAGGAGGAGATTAAGAAAGAGCCCGAAAAGCCCATCGACCGCGAGAAGGTACAAAGGAGGAGTTGAAGGTGGTGGGGAGAAGCGGGGGACGGCTGGCTGGCCGGTCACTCGGCTCGCCTTGCCTTGGTCATGCATGCTGATGCCGGTACCGGTCCGTGGATCATTTTGTACGTTTTGTACCGGTCCGTGGTACAAAAAAGGTTGGGGGGCCACTGAACTAGTTGACCTTTTTTGCTTACTTTTTTTTATACCCCAAGCAATAATTTATGTTGCATATAGATACAAATTAATCAACCATTTATAGTTATGTATTCCACTTTCCACTTTCTTGTTTCAGATTTCTTTACATTGAGTAGACTGATAACTACATATTTCTTCAACATTAATATGTGAAGGCAACAGGCTAGTTCAGAGCACAGGGAGGCCATGTAATGCACAGGTTTCTCCTTGAACATCCCACTGCCAGCATTTGCTGAATAAAACAGCTTCTTTCTTTTGCTTAATGACAAGGGTGGCCCTGCCAACTGAGTCTTGACACAGCTGATTATGGTAACTCACAATTTAGTTTGTTTTCCAAAAATTATCTTGATCACTCCTAAAACTTCTAAACTGAATGCGGCTGATAGCTTGAATGTAACCCTTTTTTTCTTCTAGCAATGCATTAACTGTTGTGACATAACTTTAGTGTGATATGCTTTTTGGTATTTGCTCTGAAACATGTGCTCTTGGGTTTTACAAACAGCTTATAATATATGCTTACAATGCAGGGCAAAATGATTTCTAAGGATTTCCAGTTCATGACATTTCTTATTGGGAGATAAATTCGCCCCAGAAAAATAGTTCTGAGCATCCATTTTAGAAAACAAATGGCTGTGCTTAGTATGTGGATGGGATATTAACCAGCTGCAGGATGTCTACATACATTGGTGAGTTATGTTTATACCAAAGTGACAGTTTATCTCAGAGAAAGGGCAAGAAATCCTGCAGAACTCATAGTTAAACAAAAGGGGGGCGGCAATTGGACAGTAATCTGATTTGTGAATAAATCCCTGACCAACATATTTAAACAGAAGTTACTCTGGTTATGTAAATTAAAGAGAATACCAGAGGCTAGCAAAGTATCTCATGATGAAAATGAAATAAAAAGGCAGTCTTACTTGTCTTTTAAAGACAGAATTCCATTATTTTATCATGAAAAAATGACATTTATTTGGTTTCAAACTCTTGATTTATTTGTGTATATCATCAAATGTATAGGTTTCCTCAATTAGAGTGACATTTCAAGGTGAAAAAATATTCACCTATTACTAGTTATGTCACAGCATTTTGGACTAGCTATAATTTCTGATTGGTCTTCAAGATTAACCTCATTGTAGAAAATATTGCAGTATTCCAAATGGGAGATGATTAGGGTATAAATCAAGGATCTTCAAACTTGGTAAATTTAAAGTGTTGTGGACTTCAACTCCCAGAATTCCTGAGCTAACATGACTGGAGGAGAAATTCTGGGAGTTGAAGTCCATAAGTCTTCAAGCTGTCAACTTTGAAGACCCCTGGTATAAGTGATTGTGAGAAGCGTGTGCTGATTCAGGAAAAGTTGTAAATGCTACGAAAGATTGATCTGTGCAAGACCTTCCAGGCCATGGCTGACAATAGGGCGACCACCTTCACAGTTTTCAGTGTTTCTTCAAAGAGCCAGGTAAAGATGAGAGACAGACATCAGGGGTTGCTACTGGAGATCTGGGATACATAAATAATTCTGTGGAGATCTTCCTGGTCCTATCACTTACTAAAGTTCATTTTGACCAAGTGTTTTCTCTTGTCTTTTTATTATTATTAATTACCAATGAGCATGAGAAAGAATAGACAACTTATTAACTCTTTTGATACTATGCTACTGTGTTGGAAATTTTGCAATCACATGTGTTTGTATAATTGTATTAGAAGAAAAATTCTGGTCTGGTTCAGAATTGGATCATGAAAGAAATGCATGGGCAAGCTTCTTGAAGCGGAAGTAGTTTATCAATAGATGGAGTTCATCAATTGAGATAGCTACAAGATCAGGGTGCTGAGACTGGTAATATGTGTAAAAAAAAAAGGTCCTTCGTGAAATCTGTGAGCAGGTCATTTGAAATGCTTATTCAGGTGCAAATCCAGCGGGGGGAAAACATTGTGTTTTTTTCCGCCTTGTTGGGAGTGTGGATTCTTGCCCCGTTGTACATGTCTATGTGCAGAATTTGTGAAGCCATATGTGTGTTCAGAAAGTGACAGAGAAGGGTTTAATTATAATTTTAATTTGCCGCTGTGTGCTATTTCTGAGGCAAGCTGCATTTTTAACAGTTTCAGCCTAAGCAGCTGAAACAAGCTTAAGGGGTCTTTTGCAGCACTGTTTCTTCTGATTCACAACATTGTATATTCTGGCTTATGTTAGGTGAGGCTCAGTTTTATGAATAGAGAGGATGGCAAGAAAGGCATATGAATATGATTTTTCATCTTACAGTTGCATATTGTTAGAGCAGTTGAGTTGGGGAAAGCAAAGCAGAGGTATTATTCAGCAGGTTCTGACCAGTTCTGTAGAACCGGTAGCGGAAATTTTGAGTAGTTCAGAGAACCAACAAATTCCACCTTTGACTGGCCCCGCCCCCATCTATTCTCCGCCTCCCGAGTCCCAGCTAATCAGCTGGGTCTTCTTTTGTTGCCCTGCACAGGAGAACGGAGCTGGAAAGCAGGTTAGTGGGGTGCGGAGGGGATTTTGCAGTAACCTTCCCCCCCAGAAGTGGGGAGGGAATGTGGATTTTGCAGTATCCTTCCCCTGCCATGCCCACCAAGCCAAGCCCACCAAGCCACAGCCACAGAAGTAGTAGTCTTTTTTTTTTTGAATCCCACCACTGAAGCAATGCATATGTTTTGAACAATGGGCACTGTACTAGAATAAGAAAACTCCAGGAACATGCCTGCAACTTCTGGGGCAGATGGGGGAAAGTAAGGATGCCTTGATCTCATCAGGGAACTGCTGGGAAATACCCCCACACACTTGGAACTAGATTTATTTTGGCAGGGTAAAAAATGGTTAAAGGGCAAAATTCAATGCTAAAACCAATACAGGTAGTCCTCAATGTATGATCACAATTGAGCCCAACATTTCTGTTGTTAAATGAGACATTTGTTAAGTGAGTTTTGCCCCATTTTATGAACTCCTTGTCATAGTTGTTAAGTGAACCACTGCAGTTGATAAGTTAGTAGCAGTTGTTGTTAAGTGAATCTGGTTGTTAAGTGAATCTGGCTTCCCCATTGACCTCGCTTGTCAGAAGGTCACCAAAGGAGAATCGCGTGATTTTGGGACACAGCCAGGATCATAAATGTGAACCAGTTGCCAAGCATCTGAATTTTGGTCACATGACCATTGGGGATGCTATAAAAGTTGTAACTGTGGAAAAACAGTCATAAGTCACTTTTTTCAGGGCTGTTGTAACTTTGAATAGTCACTAAATGAACTGTTGTTAAGTCAAGGGCTATCTGTAGTCTTCTTTCTCCCCACTCTATTTCCTTAGCATTTGAAATATGCTTTAAAAGCTGCTATAGAAGATCAGGGATAGAAGTGGAAATATCTTCTTTGACTTCAGTATTACTATTTAGTTCACCGCATAAGTTTACAATTAGTAGAAACCTTGCACAGTTTTGGATTTTAGTTCCCACAATCCCTTGCTAAAGGTCATGTGACTAACACTGATGGGAACTAAAGTCAAAAATGGTCTGGAAGGCAGCAGATAGACCTCTTCACTGCCTATAGACATAACTGAATTAAGACTGAAATAATACCTGCAACTTGAAGTAGGTTTTCCAAAACTTTAACATACGCAGAACAAAAATAAAATGTCTGGTTTGTGTCCTGAAGGTAATTCTGCTCTCTAGCATAATTTCAAAATGAAGTTTCCTTAATTTCAAAGGGGAACTATAGTTCCTACTAATGAATGCCAAATTCTTTATGCTTCAGTTCAAGCGTATTTATATTCAGTTCAAGCATATTATTTAGTGCTACAGCAGCCTCTTTACAGAGGGAAACGCTTTTGGAAAAATGTCAAACGAACCTCTTTTTACATTTTGTGCTATTTAAAGTAGAGCCCACCAGAGCCACTCTCATCTGATCAGCTCCAAAACCAAATGAAATAAATAAAACTGGGAAAAAAAAGTTCAAACACCTGCATTTTTTTCAGTTTCAAATTATATTGTTATCGATCTTGATATACATTGTATTGTTTCAATACCTACCTTGTAATGAGCATTTACAGAGGAAAAATAAAAGCTGAACATTCTTTCAGAGCAAGAATTAAACAGCCTGTAGTTTTTTTCTAGACACTTTGAAAATGCAATATTAGATATTTGTTGTACATTGCAAATGTTTTTTTTTTTCCAGGAGAGACCTAATTATGATAATTGCCCATAATAAAAAAAAATGGCTGGAACTGGCTATACAAGTAGTCTTCGAGTTATGAATTTGTAACGAGAATTTGTAAAAGTGAATCTCGTATCTTGAACGAGATCACTCCCTGCTTTCACCCACACATTCGATAATCGAATGCGCAGCTTGTTAAGTATACATGAGGTATCTCAGGGTAGAGAGGGCCATGGGTGAGGGGCTAGTGATGGAACTGGCCACCTACTTCAGACCATTCAACTTCTCCCCAGATCCATAGCTACCTCATTCTCCCTCCCCATAATTGCTTCTCCCCACCCCCACCCCCATCCTGTCATACTGGGTGACTTACCTTATGAAGATCTGTCTCCTCTCATGCCTGTTTCTTTGCCTGTTCCCTCCTTTCTCATCAGCAAAGGGCTTGACGAGGCCTCTAGCAATGAAAAAGGAGGACCGGAGAGCACACATGGCCTTCCAGGCCTCCTTTCTTGCCAGAGATCCACTTGATGAGGCCTCCAGTGACAAAAAAGGAGACCTGGAGAGCCGCGCTCAGCCTTCCGGGCCTCCTTTTTGGTCACCAGAGGCCAGATCTCCAGCGAGAAAGGAGCCCTGGAAAGCCGCACATGGCCCTCCGGGCCTCCTTTCTCTTCAGCAAAGCGCTTGACGATTGCATCCTTTTAGGCTTCAGCAGCCCTTTTCAAAAAGCCTTTCTCAACTTTGGCAATCTCACACATCTTAAAGTTGTCAAGGTTGAGAAGCACTGCTCTATTTGGTGCCTAGATGCTATTTTTAACACCTCTCAGTTCCTTCAGTTAGTTAAAATGAATGTATTTGTTACAAAAAAGAGCAACGTACATGACAAAGACTAATTTAATCTGTAACTTTTGATGCTTCGTGTTACAAGGCATTCTTTGACTTAACCGAGTTAACAAAAGCTAGCATGAATCAAAAGGTTTTGTGAGAGGTGTGAAGATAGATGGACTTTGGCAGGCTTCCAGACTGTAACTGTGGCACACAAGTTTCTAAAATTGTCTCTTGTGCTTCCTTGCTGGCTCTCCTTACCTGGCATTTAGACAGTAAACGCAAGAAAACTTTCTTCCATATGTCACATTCCACTGGATCGTAGGCGGTGACTCATAGGAATATTGCATTTATAAGGCTTTATATGTGGAAATTAGAGATGCTGTCAAAGCCTGTCCAACATGGCTCAGATTTTAGTTATTCTTCCAAATCTAAAATCAATCATGATTAAATAATGCCATTTTTTGTCAAAAGCACATTTATTCAGCAACTGTTTGATACTGTTTGTTAACAATGGGTGTCCTGAATTCCCACATTATTTCAATTTTTTCATGGCAAAACTGATTCCTTACATAGCTTTTCTACCACAATTCATTGCAGTTGATTTGAAGTACATGTAGTCCTCAAATTACAACCATTCATTTAGCAACTGTTCAAAGTTATGACCCTGGAAAAAGTGACTTTTGACTGGTCTGTGCGTTTACAACTGTCTCAATATCTTCACGGTCATGTGATCCAAACCGGGTGCTTGGCAACTGGCATGTATTTACAATGGTTGCCATGTCTCAAGGTCAGATGATTACCATTTATGACATTCTCAGCTGGCTTCCAACAAGCAAAGTTAATGGGAAAAGCTGGATTATCTTGATGGCCCGGTGTGGTTCACTTAACAACTGCAGTGATTGGCTTAACAACTGGGGCAAAAAGGTTGTAAAATTGGGTGTGATTCACTTAACAATTATTTGCTTAGCAATCAATTCTGGTCATAAATCAAAGACGACCTGTTTACAAATAACATCTTAATACATTTTTATAAATTATCTTCCTTTCTGCGGGGCAAAGTACTGCTGACCAAAAGAGATGTAAGAATAGAGAAAAATTATGAAATGTCTCGTGTATCAGCCGGGGTGTGATCCTACTGGCATAACAACTGGTTCGGGGAGCATGCGCGTGTGCGCTACTGGCTCCGGCGACCATTTACCTTCTCCAGCTGACGAGCGGCACTCAGCAGTGCCGCACAAAACAGCTGAGGTGGTAAAAGCATAGGATAAAGGACAGCCTAGAGCCTGGGTGGGTAGATGGGCCAAACAGATGACCAGACAGTCGTTGCAGCAAACCGGTTTGGTGTCAGCCGCTCTTCAGAGCTACCAGTTCTATAGAACTGGGCCGAACTGGTAGCATCCCACCCCATTTAGAAGGAAATGTAGATTTTAACTCTTTCTTCCTGACCCAATGTTCATGGTTAAATTCTACACACATTGCTATATGCTCTACTAGGAAAAGCATTTGTGACCACATTCCGATAAAAACGTAGAGCATGTTTGTCTTTTGGCTCCAAAATTAAGGCGTCTATTTTGGCTTTTAGTTGTAGCATTTGAAGTCTTCCATTCTTATTCAAACAAATGTTAGCTTTATTTAGGGTGCATGCTGCAAAAATCAAAGTGCAGTTCAATACTGCAAAATAAGTTTTGTTCGGCTGTGTTTTGAATCTAAGGGGAAGCAAGATTTTCCATAGAAACCTACTCCTTGCAAACTTTTCCTCATTACTCTTCTGTTGAATTTCAAAAGTGAATTTTGTATTCTGGCATTTGGAGTCTGATCTAAGTCAACACACTGCGTTATACAGGAAGTAATGAAACAGTCACCCAAATAAATATCAATCATCACAAATTTTTCTATTATTGATATTACACACAGCAATGTGAAATCACAGCTGCAAGTTTTTTAGATGGTGTTGGCTTTCATTCTCATCAAGTTCTTCCTAAGAACTTAGGATGTCATAATATATTGGCAAAGTACATGTGCAGATCCAAGTGTGGCCTTGTGTAGTTGACAGGTACATTTTTTCAACGCACGGATGTTTTAAGTTTTATCCAAGACTTCTCAATACCAACAGGACCACCACTACCTGTGCCATAACCTTTCAATTCTGATTTTCAGATCTTAATACTTTGTGATCTTCTCCAGTTCGTTGTCTTCTATTATACTATCCCTTGTTATTGCCATTGTCATTAATATTAATATATGTCTATGGAGATTCTCAGTCATTCAGATCATGGTTTTCCCAAAGGTGCTTTTTCAAGAGACAAATCAAATCAAATCAAACCTTTATTGTCAATGCACAACATGTGTACAATTAAATTGAGCCTCACTTTGTGCAGCCAACGGGACTTTCTTGTTTTTCTTTGAAGACATTGTGCTTCTCATCCATTCTTCATCTCTGACTGGATGGTGGGAAATGGAAGGGTTTTATATTCCTTGAGGCAGATGGTCATTTGCATTATCTTAGAGAGTTGTTGAGGCTACTTGGAGGATCAACTGAGTAGTGCAAATGGGTGGGAACTGCTGAAAGGACTGTGTTGTAGACTGGACATAGATGATGTTATATCCCTCTCCCTCTGTTGAGAGAGGGCTGTTAAATTTTGACATAGATGGCCACTTTGACCCCTCTTTCAAAGCAATGGTGCGCCCTGTCCACAATGTGGACTTTGCTGTCTTCAAATAAATGGCCTTTGTGCTATAAATGCAGATGGACTGCTGAATCTTGTCCTGATGGATTTATTCTCCTATGTTGTGCCATGCATTTATGAAGTAGTTGTTCTGTTTCCCCAATTTACAGATCTGCAAATGTTCACTGCATTGTATTGCATATACCGTGTTGCTCAGTTTATGTCTGGGTGTTTTATTCTTGGAGTAGACAAACTTCTGCCTTAGTGTATTCTTGGGTTTAAAGTGTGCATGTATATTGTGTTGGCTGAAGATCCTCCTGAGCATTTCAGATATTACTGCCATATATGGAATGACAACATTGCTTCGTTTATTGTTCTCTTTATTGTCTTTTATGGAAGATCTGCTAGATCTTTTTTGTGATTTCATGAAGGCCGGCTGGGATAGCCACACATTCTGAGGGCTTCCTTGATGTGTTTTAGTTCTTTTTCTTTCCTATCTTTGCTGGTTGGCAGGCCTTCCACTCGGTGGTGTAGGATTCAACTCTGTACTATTCAGGTGACCCTGAGGACACAAATAAACTTCCAAGTGACCTCAACAACTCTCTAAAAGAATGCAAATGACCAGCTGTCTGCAAGGAATATAAATCCTTTCATCCAGTCAGAGCTGAAGAAGCTTCTTGGATGAGAAGCGAAATGTCTTCAAAGAAAAAACAGAAAGTCCAGTTGCCTGTTGAAAAAGCACCTTTGGGACTGTTATTAATATAGTAATATGATTATTGCATTCTATATATGTATTTATTAAATATTTTTTTATTTATATTTATACATTATTAATTAAATACATTTATTAAAACATTTTAAATATTCTTTTAGAATTTTTGTTCTGATTTTGGCTATTGTATTATCTCTGAGAAAGCTTGCTCTGAGTATTGGAAAGCCCTAGATTTTAGTAGATCTCAAACTGATAATAGTCACGTAGAAAAGGGAAAAGATAAGAAAGTAGAAGCAGAAGAGGATTAAAAAAAGACAAAGGTTGTTCCAGAAGAAGGGGTGTTTTGAGGATAAAGAACATTTCATTCCTCACTATTAGACAAATAGGTTATAAATATGGCAAGGACAGAGAGCGGATATGTTTACAGGACTGTAATTTTATTCCCGTGCACTTCCTTTGCACTTGTATTACTTTTGCTTATAAACACAATGCATTTGATGAGAATATTTTAATAGTCCTGAGTTTTTAACATATAGAAACAGTCAACTGATAATTTAACAAATGATAAATGTATCAGTTTTAATTGGAAAATATGTGTGTTCTATAATAAACTAGACAGGTATTAGTCATCCATCAAAGGTTGTACGAGTTATGTGTCTCCTTCCTGAACATAATTTAACACTTGAGCCAAGTGTAACATAAAGCAACTTCCTGTAAGTGATAAAAAGGCTGTTGTGAATATCACTTTATACTTACCAGGTTACCAGACTAATCAAGAGTTCAAAGCAGTTTAAACTAGACTTGTTTATCTTGAAAGATCCGCCTTTCTTCTTTTGAACAATGCCCATTCTGAAATTTACAACCACATGTGTCAGATCTGTGTATCTGTCATTTCTTCAGTGGAAGAAGAAAACGGGGTGGGGGAGGCTGATAAAGAAATCCTTTCTTGATGTAACCTGAATATATTTAATCTTATATCGAATTTGTATAACCCACACATGATACAATGGAGGGAGAAAAGCCAGATGGCCAGAACTATCACCTCTGAGAGGCACAGCCAGGAGATGAGAAGATCATAAAAATTCCACAGTGAGATGTGTCCTGGGAATCTCTGGAAAAGTTTGTTCTAAAAAGCAGGGTGGGGGGAAATTAAGTATGCCCCGGGAAACTGTGAAAAAGACCGTTCCTTACAAAAGGGGTGGGGAGGAATTAACATACTGGCTTTTGTTTCACTAAATACACATCGAGATAAGGGGAGGGGTTCTAAACTCCCTTATCTATCCCTGTATGCCTGAGAGACCTCAAACGCTGCTTTGAACTCCTACAGGAATTGTCTCATCTCAATAAAGGATTCCTTTTTGATACATTTTGATACGTTTTTCAGAAGTTCATTCTAGTTGAGTGAATGGGAAAAGTTCTGTAGCCTGACAACATGTTTGCACAATTGTTCTTGTAAGCGTGCCAGTTATTTCATAATCCCAAAGCTTTGATTATTCAGGTTTTTTTAACTTCCAATTTTATCTTTTGTACAGGATAATAAAATTGTATTCAAATGCTACAGAAGAAAGCTGTAGCAAAAAATAAATCTGCTTTTTAAACTTGCAATTTCATTAATTATCTCCCAAGTTGAAGCAATCTTCCTTTTATTTCCCTTCATCCAGAATTCCATTTAAAATGTATTTAGTTTGGTTTTCTATGTTTGTCCTTATAAGTTTCAGATCATGGGATGCTTATGTTGAACAAGCTGTTTGTTACAAATGGAACACAGGATTTTACATGCTACTATGAAAACCCTCAGTTGTTGATTAAATGGTACGCAGCATTCATGTTCTCACTTATCAACAATGAGATTATTATTTTACATAAATACTCTGTTTAAGCAACAGATTACCATGATATGCACCATTCCTTATTAATTTGGTAAAGTATACTGCACAGAGCAGAGGTGAACAATTTGTGGCTCTCCGAATATTGATGAATAAGAGCTCTCAGCACCCTCACAACTGTACAAATTTCCTAGAGATGCTATGGGTATCAGTTCAGTGGTATGCAGAGTGTCACATGTAGGGCCTTTTGGGGGGGGGCTAATTTAGCACTCTATGGATATAGTGAACCAATTAATTTTGAGAGATGTGGTCCAATTCTCTGCAATTTACCAGGTGCCGGAAAGCTATAACAATAGCATTGAGACTTATATACCGCTTCCCAGTGCTTTACAGCCCCCTCTCAGTGGGGTACAGAGTCAGCATATTGCCCCCAACAATCTGGGTCCTATAGTCAGGCTTCCGTGCCAAGTTTTGTCAATATAAACTAGACTTGTGGCCATTTATTTAACAATGGTTCAAAGTTACAATGGCATTGGAAAGAGTAACTACTGACCTGTTCTTGAAGTGACAACTGCCACATCACCTCCACTGGTCCTGTGATCACCATTTTTATGACTGACTTGCATTTACAACAGTTGTAGCATCTTGTAATCACGTGATCTCAAACTGCAACTTTTCCAGGCACTTCTGATAAGCATAGTCAATTGGGGCATCTGGATCCATTTATCATCTGTGTGATTCACTTAACAACTATGTGATTTGCTTAATGACTGGGATAAAATGGTCATAAAATCAGGTCGGGTCACCTTAATGATTACATCATTTTACAGCCAAAATTCTGGTCCAACCTATGGTCATAAGTCAAGGATTACGTATAGCTTCCTCTCCAGGAATACTACTATTCCTGAGAAAGGGAGCCTAAAAGGACTCAGCAGGGCATTAGATAGCCATTGCCCACATTCACCTATGATTATTGTAAGTTTAAATTCCAGGGTACCTTGGTTGTTGCTTTTACAATTTAACCCGGTCAGCCAAAACTTTCACTTCTTATCTTCCTCCTGCACATTCTTTTCCGGTCGAGTTCTTCTTTGTGGTGGCCATTTCTGACCACCACTGCAACCGCCTTTGGGAAAGGGAGTAATGGCCAGCTGAGAAGGAGAGATGCAGCTCTCCTCAACCCTGATGGCTATCTCCCCACTCTTCACCACCTCTGGGGTGGCTTAGCCCCTAAACCAGCCGGCTCAGGGCGCTCCAGCGGCGAGCCCAGACAGCAACCGTGCACGATCGCGGGTTTCTGTCTGTCGCCAAAGCCCTTCAAACCGGAAGCCCCATTCACCTATGATTATTGTGATTGTGTGAATAACTCGGTTCTATTAAACAATTGTGAGGAAAAAGAGATCCAATTTTCTATGTCATTATCTCATCATCCTCACACTTCATTGCTTATTGTAATGCATGAATTTCTCTTTCTTGTTTCAGATTGAGGATACCAGTTTTAAGTTTTTTAGTAATAAAGCTAAGGCAGCCATACTGCACATCCCTTCTTCTGGCAGTGGACAAGATCTTCAGTTATATCAGCAAATCCTTACACAACACAATTATAGAGTTACAGTTGTTGAAGACAGGAAGCTAAACAGAAACGAACATTTACATCCAGGTAAGAATTTTTAATTATTTCCTGACTGTAACATGAATTTATTTTTATTTTTAAATGACTGCATATTACAGAACTGATAAATCATTCTATTTAGTTCATCAGCCCTTATTTTGGCCTGTCAGAGCACATACTGTTTTACTTACTTTTTAAACTTGATATTACTTATTTCCAACCCACCCACCCCCAAATAGCAGAGAAAACAGAAAGCAAACAAAATGAATCAAAAATATCCAAGCCAAGTTCCTAAGCAGAATCATCTTAAAAGCATAATAAATCAACAGGTTTAAGGAAAAGCAGCAGACAGTTTGTTCTAAATACATCCTTTGACTTCAGTTTAATGATGCTTAAAATATACTTATATTTGAATGAATTTACTTCTGAAATGAAGAGTGGCTTGCTTAGATTCCTCCTGACAACTGCGTTCAGTATTTGTACAGGGGTAGGGTTCAAATTTCTTACCAATTGGTTCTGTAGGTGTGGCTTGGTGGTCATGTGACTGGGTGGGCATGGCTTGTATGTAAATATTATAAATATTTATGTAAATATTGATTTTTATAAAAAGAGCAACTTTTACCCAAAAGCAGGCAAAGCAGGCAGACAGATTGAGTTGCTCACAGAATCACAGATTCACTTAGAGATCTATCTATCTGAAATCAGCAACCTGAGTCTGTCACATAAAAATTGCTTGTAAGCAAACTCACAAAATTAACTCATAACACACCATGTATGTAAATATTGATTTTTTTTTATTAAAAAAGAGCAACTTTTACACCAAAGCAGGCAGGCAGATTGAGTTGCTCACAGAATCACAGATTAACTAGATCTCTATCTATCTATCTGTAATCGGCTACTTGAGTCTGCACTGAAAAGCTTCAGTCTTAAGGAAGGTTCGGTTCTGCTTTTAGATTAGCTAGAAAGCAAGAAATCCGACTTCCGGTTTGCAAGGTTTCGGCGGCGGCAGGGATTAGCGACACTGCGCGATCCCTGCTGCGTTCGCCGCCAAGGTTCCCCGATCCGTTTGGATCTGGGGATAAAGCTGCCCGTAGAGGCAGCTGAAGACAGGGGGATCTGGAAAGGGGTTTGGGGGTGACGCAGACCCCTCCCCAGCCGGCTAAACCCCTTTTCCTGAGGCGGAGGAACGGCGGTCAGCAATGGCCGCCATGAAGAAATCTGCAGCCGGACAAGCAGGTGCAGGAGGAAGAAAGTCGGAAGAATAGTGAAAGTTGCTTCTAACCGGGACAAGACAAGAGAAAGTGACCTGGAATCTTGAAGGCTGCTAAGTATGCATTGTCTCTAGTGAGAGTTACAAGCTGCGAATATTTTAAAAGGGAAAGTTTTTCTTTGTTCCACTCTCCTTCCTAAAGTGACAGCGGAGGGAAATCTTTTGGCTGTGAGTGGGAAGGGAGAGGGGAAAAAATTGGAGCAAAATTTGAAAATAAGGAGAAGATTGCCTAGAATTTTAAAGAGTTACTAAACATCAATAAGACTTCCAAAAATATATATTTGAAAGGGAACTTTGTGATTAAACTTTAACTCCAGAAAGAGAAAGTGAAGAAGAAGAAGGTATTTAAAAGAAACAGCCTGTTTGGATTGTTTGGTGACTTTGGAACTTTTGAGAATTATTTCTGATTAAAACATCTGGGTGTTTTTTCTCTACACAATGGCATCACTTGTGGATGGATTGAAACATGTATATCAAAAATATGAAAAAGAAAAACAAGAAGGGAAAGATATTCTTGGCACTATTTTTCAATTTGTAGAAATGGCGGTTTATACTTATGTGAAGCAGAATGAACAACAGGATGAAGGGGACAAAGAAGAAGCCATCTTTGATGAACAAATGACTTTGGTTGGAGAAGGGAAAAAGGAAGAGAAAAAGGAAAAGAGGACTCTAAGATCTGGAAAAACAACCCAAAAAGAGAAGAATAAGGTGAAAAAGGGACATTATGTTAGGAAACAACAGAAAGGGGGAAAACAGAATAAAAGGGAGGTGGAGAGACAAGGGGTTAAAGAGGACAAGGAGAAGAAGAAGCAAGGGAGAAAGGAAGGGATGAGAAGCCCTAATGGTGGGGAGCAAGATGTTAAGAAGAAAAAGTTTTTTAGAGATAATGGATAAACTTTATTGATAAAGGGATTCTAGAAAGGTACATAAGACTGGTTTTGTTTATATTTGTATTTAGAAATAACCATAGAAAATTGGAAATGATATGTAATTTAAAATGTGATAAAATATTTAACATAAACTAGTGAAATTTTTGTTAAGAAAAAGGAGTACTGCAATGAAATATGATTTAAGATTGTTATTGGGGGTAATAATTTTTGGAAAGCATAACTGTTCCCACAAAGGCATGATATTTAATTGAAATGGATAAGATGTTTAAGATATAAATGATTGTTAATATTAATGATCAGACTATGGTATATTAGCGAAATTTTTGTGAAATGAGAGATTTGAAGTAGAAGAAGGAGGAACATCGTAATGAAATAATGAGCTATAATATGTGATGTGGGGGAATAACTATGGAAAATAGGGCTCCCATAAAAGTATGTGATTTAATTGAAAAGTAATGTGTTAAACGTTTAAGATATAAATGAATATCAATACTAATGAATAGATTTGTATCATTTTTGATAACATAGTATAATTTTAGAATGTACCAGACAGAATCCCAATGTAAGTTATGTGTTTTATATTAAGTATTATAAATATAGGGGAGAGAGATAAAGACATCATACTCCATATAGTGTACAGGAGAAGTTTTTCTTCTTTTTTAAAGAAGAAAAATAAATGGATGGCTGGAAATAGAACAGACAAAGAATAATAAATACTATGATCTGAATTGAGAGAAGATAAATAAAATAAAATTGAGAAAATTTAAAAGAGAGGAGAAGTTATATAGAAAATTGAAAATGTTAATAAGATATGAAATAGTATTTAAAAGGAATATGAATTTGAATTTGTGTCTGTACCAAGAGTTATAACCCGGGACTAAGCAACTTTCAGAAAAGAGATTTTTTATGCTTTTATGTTTTGTGTTTATGTGTATTTATGTATTGTATGTCTTGAAGAATTAATAAAACTTGTTTAAAAAAAAAAAGAAAGCAAGAAATCCAAGGATTTCCTACTTTCTAGCTAATCTAAATCTCCTGGCAGAGCAGAACAGCTAATGGTGGGGGGAAGGAAAAATAGCAACTTACCAAACTAGGCAAGTTGGATGGCTCTTAAGGAGTGAGCAGGTGGGGAGGGGAGGAGCTAGTCAGTGGAGCTATTTGCCGGTTCTCCGAACTGGGGACAATCGTGTGTGCAGCCTTTGCAAGAAATCATCAGCTGTGCTGCCTGGACAGCTGACAAGCGCTGTGCTCGGGTGCGCAGCATTTGAAAATCTTCTTGTTTCCTGCTTTTTCAACCTCAGCTGTGCCGTGCAAAGCAGCTGAACAGGAAAAAGCAGGGAATAAAGGACAGCCTAGATCCCGGGCAGGCAGGTGGGCCAAACACAAACCCAGTTCGGTGTCAGCTGCTCTTTGAAGCTACAGGTTCTATAGAACCGGGCCAAACCAATAGCATCCCACCCCTGTATTTGTTCCTAACTTATACAGTACACTTTAGCAAAGCAAGATTTCTTAATATTTGAAAAAATTGCTGCAAGAATTCCACCTTTCTGTATCTGGAGTTTTAAAGAAATTGCAATTCCCATAACAGCAAAAGTTGAGAAATTGTCATATCAGATCCTGACTTCTTCTCAAGCCTTAGTTTAAACAAGCAATAGTCCTTTGAGGTTTAATACCATGGATAAATATGACTAAAGTATATTGCAGAAAGCCTAAGTTACTAAGGATTGCTGCAGCTGTTGTAACAGAAAACCAGGATTTTCTCTTTATATCCCCATCAAGCCTTTATCTGGTTCTATGTCAGAAGTCTGTAGTTTATTCTTTTTCTTTTTATGGTTTTAAACCAAAACTCTACTTGACTCAATACAAAGTTTATGAAAGAGGGGGAAAAAACTTGTTGCTTTAAAGAAACACAGTTGGAAAAGTTCCATTCCTGCTGGAAGCTTGGTATGGTGCTCTGGCTGATGTGTTTAATCATAAAGAAAATAGATCCTACTTCTTGCTAAAGGAAACAGAATATAATTTTAAGCTTAATTTCATCCTTTTTTCTACAGCAAATATGCCTTAAGACAAAGACTTTTAACATCATATATAGTGCCCTTTCTTGCTAGCAAGGCAGAATGGAAACTTGTCCTCACTTGTGGCAATCAAAATAATTATTGGTATAATGATAGCATCATCTCTGCTCCCTGTACTCCATTTTTCATCTGAGTGGCATTTTGTAATATGGAAAAAAAAACATAAGCTTCCTAGAGATGAGATAAAATCAGGGCCGTTATGATGGGATAAAATTAGGGTTGCAAAGTTCTGGTAATGCTATTAGTAATAACTTGCAATTCACAATGGAATTGTCTTTCTGGAAACACTAAAAATATCTCTAGGATGTATTTTATGAGGAAAACATAGTCCACTAACAAATTGTATTATATCCTATTGTATATTTACTAAAAGTTCCTCCCACATTTCTTATTCCTTTACTTTTAGAAAATTTCATATTGTTTTTATTATTATTTAAATGTATATACTGATGCCCAGATCCCACAAACTCTGGGTAGATTGCAACTTGTTTAGAACATTAAAAATAAGGAAACCAACAAGGGACAGAAAGAAGGGTAGAGGATGACAAAACAAAGGAAAACTTTTCAAAAGCTTTTCAGCTTTGGAAGTCCACATTTTATGCTCAGTAGTTATAAATAACAGAATCTATTTATTGATTTTATTCAGTTAAGGTGCTGCCTATTCCAAACAAATGCTGGGCAGCTCACAATGAAATAAATAATAAAGTCACAATATAGAACAGAACAAGATGGATCTGGCAGAGGTGGTATTCAGCAGGTTCTGCCCAGTTCTGGAGAACTGGTAGCGGAAACTTTGAGTAGTTCGGAGAACCAGCAAATATCACCTCTGACTAGAGATTTTACAGTATCCTTCCCCTGCCACGCCCACCAAGCCACAGAACTGGTAGTAAAAAAAATTGAATCCCACCCCTGGTTACGCTGTGAAAAACAAAACATAGATAAAAATGCACCCAACAAGAGGCTTCGTCCTAGGCCAGCAAGAGCAACCAGGTCTTCAGGGCCTCAGTGAAGGAAAACAGGTAGTAGGTGCACAGATCTCAGGGCAGATCTCGTAGTGTTAGCATAAGAATGCCTTCCACAGGAATAGCTAAAATATCTTTGTAAGATCAAGCTTTCCATGATCAACAATCAATTTTGCAGTTTTAGCCAACTAGTCAGTCATCTTAGAGGGAAAACGGCCAGAATAAAAATTAAATAAATAAATAATGCACGGGAGTTATACATATTTTCAGATCAGAAAAAATAATTTCTTCAGTATATTTTTCCACTGTTTTAAAAAATAAATATTAAAAGGGTATTTTGATCTACCCTGTTTCTCCAACAATACGGCCTCCCCCAATAGGAAGTCCCAGCATGTTTTATAGGCATGAAATGAAATTAAGCCCCTCCCCCAAATTAAGGCCTATATTAAAACATGCGAAATGGGGGGATGGTGGGGGGCTTGCCGTTAGGAAGTACTTTTGTGGCACACCTGGATATGGTGCTGCCTGCGTTGACCCGATACGAAGTGCCCCACCAATGCCGAGGTCAACATCCAAGCCATCACTGCCCGCCCGCCCGAAGATGCAAGGGGGGAATTAAGTCACCCCGAAAAGACAGCCTAGCCATTTTTTGGGCTCAAAAAAATAAGACCCGGCCTTATTATATGAGAAACACGGTAGCAACCACAGGTTTCCCACCCTGGGCTAAAAAAAATATTATCAGTGAAACAAACAGCCAGGGTAATTGGTGACTTTGTTGGATAAGAAAACCATTGTAACTAATTTGATGACTCAGTCTTTCAACCTAATCTACATCACCAGGTTGATTTTATTTAATTATTTCATTTTGCAATGGAAACTTCCATACCTTTACTTTAGAGCACAGGTGTCAAACTCACTGAGTCATGTTGCCGTCATGTGACTTTTGCTATGTTTTTCCCATTCGCAGAGCTGAGGTGGGTGTGGCCTGTGCACTTTCAGAGGCAGTCATGTATACACCAAAGCAATGTTTATTCAATGCAAGCCGTTTGCAAGGTTTTTTTTTTTTTAATTTAACAATAGAGGGCCCAATATCCTAACAAAGACTAATAAAAGCATTAGGAGCCTAAAGGGAAAATGCTGGCAGTAGTCTGTAAACATCTGGTTACCATTTCCATTTATAATTGAAAAGCCACTCCTTTAAACTGAAAGATTTCAACATAAATAAATAGGACAGTGGGTATTTTGTTCTTTTCATAGCCAGGGGGTAAAGGGAGTATGAATAGAGAGGTCACAAGAAACTCAGCCCTTATAAATAAGAAAGTCTGAGAAATGTAAAGAAGTCTGAACATGTTCCAGGCATGTAAACAGTCCAACAGAGTGAAGGTTAAATAAACATGGCTGGAGCCCGTTGTTACTAATACAAGTCCAAAATGTCCTTGCACCATTAACCAAGAAATCACTGAAGAAATATATTAAAACATAAAAAAAAACTGTAGAGTAAATAAGAATATAAGTCTCATTCTATTTTCTCTTAGATATATCCTGATTATAATATCAGAAAGTTAATGATTGTTAAGAGTCGGGTCCTGGCAAGATGGGTGGCGTATAAATTGCATACATAAACAAACAAACTTCATCTTCTAGTTTCACATAAAATGTTCCACATTTTATTTTTCTATGGAAAACAAAGTACAATACAATTTTCAACTGTATCTTTTAAATTCAGTCTTTTTACAAAAGAGAGTATGTAAGTTTACAGCATTGTAACTTAAAAAGTTTTGCCTCATTTATGAACACTGTATGGAGATCAGTTATCTATGAAAACTTCATGAGAGCTCTTATATTATAGGTAATATAATATTTAATAACAAAGTGCAATCCCACCTGAGACTGATCATTAAAAATGTAGTAAATAAACTACTTGAATGCATTAGGCTCAATGGAATCACACTAGGAATGGAGGAAGCTTTTTGTAGGAAGATGTTAAAGAGGGCAGGACTTAGTATTGGCTGTTCTATTAATATGAAGCATCAGTCTACGTGTGATTTAAATCCAGGACTTTCGGATACCTCTTCAGGCACTGAAGGCTTCCAAACCTGGATAAATTACTCGAATTGGGTCAAAGTACCCAATTTTTCTTTGAACCCATTACCCAATCACAGCAGGGACATTTGAACTGACTTAGTACTTTACCTACGTTGGGTAAAAAGGATCTTCTGATAAATGGACTTGGATAATGAAGAAAAATTTTTAGGAAGCATATTTAAGAGTTAGGCTGAGTTCTTACAAGGATCATAAAATAGCTGGAATAACTACAGGACCAACCATGCAATTGCAGGTGAAAACTGAACGAAATAAGGTTATGTTTGTGATCTGACAGATCAAATAAGATACCATTTATATAATTTGTGAGCACAGAACAAAGTGGTCAAGTGAACTGATCTCATAAAGAGAATGTAAATTTGCTAATACTTAATACTGCCAATAATGAAAATGGAGACAGTGGGTTGAAAGAAATAGGTAATCAAGGGGTACCCTTATTTAAGGAATAGGAAGGATAAGGAATCAAACACACAATAGCCTGGGATATTCCCAAGAATATCCCAAGTTGTGAATAATACTCTCCAATAAACAATTTGGTTTCAGGAAAAAACTATCCTGTAATCTGCAACTCTTACACTGCAAAAACATATGGACGACACAACTCGACCAGGGCAAAACAATAGACGCAATCTACATAGACTTCTGTAAAGCCTTTGATTCAGTGGTACACGACAAACTACTCCTAAAAATAAAATCCTATGGTATCTCTGGACAACTGAATAACTGGATAGAAGCATTCCTGTCAAACAGACAACAAATGGTCAAAATCGGGAGCGCCCTATCAAATCCAGTACCTGTCAATAGTGGTGTTCCCCAAGGCAGTGTTCTAGGACCAACTCTCTTCATACTCTACATAAACGACCTCTGTGATCATATTAAGAGCAATTGCGTTCTCTTCGCTGATGACGTAAAGCTGTTCAATACCACAGACAATACTGCTACCCTACAAAAAGATCTTGACTATGTATCCGAATGGTCAAACAAATGGCAACTTCAAATCTCAACAAATAAATGCTCTGTCTTACATATTGGCAAAAAAAAATCAGAAAATAAAATACAAGCTGAATAGTCAAGATCTTGTTGATGACCCAAGCTCTGTAAAGGACCTTGGAATACTCACCTCTAATGATCTAAGTGCTAGAGCCCACTGCAACTACATAGCCAAAAAGGCATTAAGAGTTGTTAACCTAATCCTACGTAGCTTTTTCTCTGGTAATATCACACTACTAACCAGAGCATACAAAACATTTGCTAGACCAATACTCGAATACAGTTCATCAGTCTGGAATCCACACTACGTATCTGATATTAGCACAATTGAGAAAGTCCAGAAATATTTCACAAGAAGAGTTCTCCACTCCTCTACTCGCTGTAGAATACCTTATGCCACCAGACTTGAAATTCTAGAACTAGAAAACCTTGAATTACGCCGTCTTCGGTCTGACTTAAGCATGGTATACAAAATCATACATTGCAATGTCCTACCTGTCAATGAATACTTCAGCTTCAACCATAACAACACAAGAGCACACAATAGATACAAACTCAAAGTAAACCGCACCAAACTTGATTGCAGGAAATACGACTTCAGCAATAGAGTGGTCAATGTCTGGAATACTCTACCCGACTCTGTAGTTTCTTCCCCAAACCCCAAAAACTTTAACCTTAGACTGTCTACTATTGACCTCACCCCTTTCCTAAGAGGTCTGTAGGGGCGTGCATAAAGCGCACCAACGTGCCTACCGTCCCTGTCCTATTGTTTCTCCTATTCTTTTATTTTTCTTATATGTAACCATTTCATGTATTCACAACTATGTATACATTTATACTTATTATCTTGTAAACAATTGGCAAATCAAATAAATAAATAAATAAATAAATAAAAATAAGAATAGGGAAAGAGACATTTGCAGCCTTGATTTTTAAATATATTATTACATAGATTCCAGAATGGACATTAGAGGTTTGAAACTTTGCAAATTGTGTTTACAGTATTTCTTTCATGGTTCTAGAATAATTTAATTGGAGAACAAGAATTTTGTCTCAAGCAAATTCTGATATCCTGGATGAATTTTAGGAACTAATGACAGATAAATGCAATCCATCTCCCATAAAAGAAGTAAAATGAGGAGTGCCATATAATGAAAAGTCCTCTAAAAGAAAAAAAAGAAGTGGGGAAATTAATGAAATGCTTGTATTCTGGTTATTTCTTTGCTGTTATTTAGAGCATGTATTTATTTTTCTAGCTCCAAGCAGTCATTTATGAAAAATTGGTCTACAGACCTATGCCAAAAATTGGATAAGTTGTTACTAAAGTATTGTATTAATAACAACATACCCCATTTTTGGCATTGCATTAATTGCTCCTGGAAGCAAAAGTTTTATATTGAAAGATTTTGCAAAGAAAAATACAGCTATACATAGAGAGAGAAAAGCCAAATGAACAGGGAGATTTCAGAAAAGGACATAAGTTTAGGTAGCTAAGATAAGGTGTATAAATGGGGTGGGGGGACAAGAAAATTTAAGAGCTACCTTTCATTTATTAATTACAGCCAGTCTTTAACTATATCATTTATGCTATGGTTATGCTACAGTTATATTAAAGCTTAAAGGCATGCTAGAAATCTAATTGTTTTTCTAAGAAATATTTAAATTCAAGAAGATGTCAGAATGAGCTTGAAAAAACAGAGTGGTTCAGTATAGCAAAAAGACTATATATTAAAGAACTCATATTAAACTTTTAGACCAAGTATAAACATTGTAGGACTGGAAGAGATAAAAGCTTAATCAAAGCTGAAATACTAACAACTTAAGATGTGCAAAATGTATAATATTAAAGAAAAGTGAAATGTGGCATCCACCAGCCTACTTAGCCAATTTACAGTTGACAGTCAAGAAATGAAAGTGGTAGTTTTCCTTTTTTTTGAGTTCAAACAGGAATAAAGATGATTTTGCATTAGACAAATAAAGCAGGCATTAACTCTACAGAGGAAGGTAATGACAAACATAGCCAAGATCGTGAAGGTTATTCAATGGTTTTCCAGTAATAGTGCATGGCTGTGAAACCTAGACATTGAGAAAAGGCAAGGCAAGATGATGACCAATTTCAAATTAGGCCCTTTGGGAATTGCTATTAGAAGGCAGTGAAATGAACCAATCCATGGTTCCATAAAAAAATAAATGACAGACTGCTTCATTAAGGGAATAATTACTAACAGAAACATACATACTTTTGGCATATAAAACTAACGAATTATGTGCTATAAAAATGACCAGGCTTAATAAAGCTTTAATTTCTAGAATTCCAAGTTACTGTTATGGCTAACTCAGAAAAGTACCAGAAAGGCTGTACCTCTAAGAGTCCAACTCTACTATTAATATAGCAGACTTTTTAAAACTTATACCCCAAAAATAGAAGAATCATTTCAGCCTTTCTGTATACTTGTAAAGTATGTGTGGTCTCAATTTGCCTCTGCTTCCAATCTAGTGAATTCTTTTAAGAATCTTTTCCCTCTTGCATTGTGGCTCTGCTAGTGCAAAAAAATCTAAGTCACATGCAGTGGGCTAGGTTCCTGCATAACCCTCATGCAATAACATACCAAAACACAGAAAATGGAAAATAAATAGTAAGTCAAAGAAATTAAATATACCATGTAGGAAAAAAAGATAAGAAAGATAATTCCATCTAGTTTATACCCACACTGGTCACTCTACCCTCCATACCTTTCTACCCTTCCACTATGTCAATTCATCATATCATAGTTTTACTTATGATAGGTAAACTTGTCACCCAAGTTTATTCAGCAGGTTTTGACCAGTTCTGGAGAACCGGTAGTGGAAATTTTGAGTAGTTCAGAAAACCAGCAAATACCACCTCTGACTGGAGATGTTACAGTATCTTTCCCCTGCCACGCCCACCAAGCCACGCCCACAGAACCGGTAGTAAAAAAAAAATGGAATCCTACCACTGTTGTCACCTCTCTCTTTTTCACAATCTTGTCAACATTATCCAAGGACAACTTTTATGGTCTTTCCTCTCCTGTATGGGGAGTCCAATTGCTAGCATTTTAGGTAGGTGTCCTAATTGCTAGCAGATTAAAAATTAGCTATATTGCATAAAGTACTCGTTAACTTACAGTACTTGTCTTATAACTGTGGAGTTTTCCAAAGCATCTCTCAAGCATTCTATATATGGAAACTATTTATTGATTTCATTATTCTAAACCAAAAAAGTATAGATAGGATTATTTTGCCAGCACCAAGAAAGAATTGTTGTTGTTTTTTTCATTCTCTTCTCAGTCTCACTTGTGATATCCAATACACAGTATCATTTAGAATCTCCAAGTTTATCTTTGGTGCAGTTTGATATGTTGATGTTTTTTCTATCTCGGCCTCTGTTTGCAGAGTTCTAGCACCCACACCAAAAGCTCTTGATAAAAGAATGTGTTTCTCCTCCTACAATTTGTTTTTCATCTGCACTTAGTGCCCTGTTAAACATTCCACGTGGCCTGCTCAGAAGGCAGCATTCAGAAAAAGTTTATCACGATGTTACTACTTTCTTGGTGAAAATACTATATTAACCACATGTCAGTGATAAACTTCTCCATTTATATATAACCCTGCCTCGAGCATTCAAATGAATAGAAATACAAATCTAAATAGAATCTTAAAATTGAATAAGGTTTGGCCAGGAATTGAATTAAATCAGTAACTCAGGTGGGATTTCAGCCTGTTTGCACCACTTTGGGAGAACCAGTTGCTAACTTTCTGAGCAGTTTGGCGAAATGGTTGTTGGAAGAAATCATTAGGGCAGAGAACCGGTTGTTAAATTATTTGAATCCCACCACTGAATTAAATACTAGAAACCTTACAGGGAAGATTTTATGATAAATAATAGAAGGGAGTGTTATGTACGCTGCCTTGAACTCCTGTAAGAAAGGTAGATGTAAATACCATACATTGCTGCTGTGAAGCTGTTTCGTTTCATACTCTGTTTTGCATGACAAAATTAAACCATGTTTTGTTGATTAAACTCAAGTTTTCATAAATTAGAAAAGAGATAAACGGAGAGCTTAGGATCACAGTGTGAGTGAGAGAACTATACACTAGAAGCAATGTAGGGTTGGATTAGGAGTAGAAAGGTCCAGATTCTACTCCACCTCAAACTTCTTTATAGATTAATAATGTATAAACATTTGTGGAATTCGAAATGGGCATTTTGCAGCTCCAAACAACTCAGATGAACTCAGACGATTGACAATAATTTATAAACTGTTTCTCTTTTGAAGCAGGTGAATAGATATAATCCTCCTTATGCTCTGTATTTAAACTGGGTTTAAAGAAATCTGAAAAGAAATTTGGGTCTCTGTTTTGAGCTTGAAAGTGTTTTTTTTTAAAAAAAACACCTAGTAGTTTACTATTTGTTTATTCTGCTTATGATATTATTGCAAGGTAAGAAACACAGCACACACTACACCTATTTCCTACATAAGCAAACTCTCCATTTTATCTCTGTCGTTATACATCCAGAAGAAACTCACTTTATATGAGAAAGAAACTCAGCGTAAGTCTTCACTGATTTCTTAGGAGACAAATGGTACAGAGAGAGAGGGAAGGTTAGTCAGACAGCCATATAGTCTACCCAATAAAACTTAATTCTACTCTTCTTGTGGAGTCTGTTTCTTGATCTCCACAATCTGAAAGTACGGACATTTTATAACTTAACCATCAAAATCCATTCAGTAAAAATGTTCAGATATATAGGTGTGTCCCCAGTTCAAGATAAGTGATAGGTTTTCCACCTGTATCCAGGTCTCCTCCACCACCACCACCAACACATTCCCATTCCCCCTTCTTTCGCCCATCTCCTTTAACAATAATAACCCCATCAGCACTAAATGAAAGTACCATCAGCAAGAAATTAAAGCAAAACTAAAGTTTAAAAACCAAGCAAAACCCAAAAAGAAAAATAGTAGATCACTCAGTACATATATGAACCATTGAATTTGAACTTAGACTATACAGAATCATATTGATCATATTGACCCCTTCAAACCGAGGTCTTCTCCCCATTCTTTTTTTTTTTTATCACAGGTGAACAGTGTCGTTTGAATAAATATTTTCTGTTTGATTGGATTGTTGTCCTTTCTCATCACAGTTAATTCCCGTGATGGTTCTTTCTTTTTTATCACAGATGAATTAAGTTCTTGGGACCTTTTGATTTGCCTCTCATCTAACAAAGAGGACCATGAAAATTGCTTAAATATAGTGGAATCATATCAACCAACGCTACTGCAAAAGGTATGGCTGAAAAATGACCTCTCTTTCTGGCACATGCTTAAATTCTATTTTTTTTTTTTAACTCTGCATTTTTATTTTATTATGAAGCATCCTATCAGATGCTTTTGGCACCATTCTTCATGCTAGTACTTTCTCATTTTCACAGGAATTTGCTGATATTAAAGCAGATGCTTTGCATGAGTGAAGTCTCAAGTGCATTTTCTAAAGTCTTTTCTTCCAGCATTGCTGGAAGGAAAAAAAACACAATATGTTATTGCCAAATATGTTGAAGAATGTGAATATTCATACATTAATATTGATTTCATCAGGGGCAAGGCGATGCGGTAAACTGTCAGAATCGTGGAATGTCATAATTATCTAGGGTTTTCTAAACAGGACTTTTTTTGTATTCCATCTCTTTTGCACATACCCACATGGAATACTGCAGAAGGAAAAAATGAGACTTTTAATCAATGTATAGACATATCCCCATGAAGAAATAGTACTTTGGAGTAAATAATATCCATTTTGCCAGATATATGCATGAATGGAATGTTTTTCTTGCCATCCTTGTCTTTAAAATTAAAAGGAACAATGCTGTTTCATAAACATGTCAAACAGACATGTCCCATAGGCAAAAGTACAATTTTGTCTTTGAACGGCAATAAAAGGATAGATAAATGTTATGGTGCATGCTGCAGACTGAGTTCATGTTGTATTGCCAATCGTGTTCAATGCCTATGCATTTGC
The DNA here is from genome assembly GCF_049901735.1 of Notechis scutatus. Taxonomy (NCBI): domain Eukaryota; kingdom Metazoa; phylum Chordata; class Lepidosauria; order Squamata; family Elapidae; genus Notechis; species Notechis scutatus. The sequence goes on from NC_142014.1 coordinate 10,848,827, forward strand.
TCCTTCCCTTCCCCTTCCCAAGTATAGTAGAGATATTGGAATAAGGGGTGAGGTTGTCAAGGGGACAAATGATAAAAACAGGATCATGTTGGAAGCAAAATCACTCCAGCATGATGCATGCCATGCCCATTTTTACATGTGTTTTGACATCACAGGAGCTTCTGTCACAGTGGCGACATGTTGTTTTCATCATTTAATAACAGCTCTGAATCTCTTAGATACTTCTCTTCTAAGACAGGGGTCTCCAACCACCGGGCCTCGGACCGGTACCGATCCATGGAACATTTTCTACCGGGCCTCCGGTTTGCTGGGCGCCGCCATCTTGTTTTGATGAGAAAGTGCTTCCAGTGAGCTTTTCCGGTTGGAAAGCGGCGTTTGGGTCCTGAAGGAATCCTCACGCCTTAGTTTCATCAAAGGGGGAAGGCAGCTTCGAACAAAACTAAGGCGCGAGGATTCTTTCAGCACCCAAGGCAAGGCGAGCTGAGCGACCGTCCCGAAGCCCATCGACAAAGGTACAAAGGAGGAGTTGAAGGTGGCGGGGAGAAGCGGGGAACGGCTGGCTGGCCGGTCGCTCGGCTCGCCTTGCCTTGCGTGCTGATGCCAGTACCGGGCCGCGGATCATTTTGTGATGCCAGTACCGGGCCGTGGCACAAAAAAGGTTGGGGGCCACTGTTCTAAGACATTAATCCTACCTTAAAATGTGATCATATTAATAAAAAAAGGATATAATATGTAGCTTACAATTAAAAGTAGAGCAATGTTAAGGTTGATTGAAAAAAAGCCAATGGAAACTTGTGTTTGTGCCTTCAAGTCAGTGTTGACTGCTGGCAACTCTCTGGGGTTTTCTTGGAAGAATTTCAGGCATGGTTTGCCATTGCCTGCTCCCTAGGACCGAGAAAGAGTGACTGGCCCAAATGAACCCAATTGGGTTTGCACCCAAAGTAGGACTAGAACTCCCAGTCTGCCAGTTTCTATCCCCATGTTTTAATTCCTGCACTAAACTGGCTGTTCAAGCTTAGCTTATGTCTAATTGGTTTTCCTATTCTACTCAGAGGAATGGGCGCTATTTGCCTTTATCAGCAAACCGTGCTTTAATGGTATCTTCAATGACACTTAAAAACAATCTTGTAAAATTGCAATAATTGCCATTTCTCTCTTCCCTCCCAGGCAAATGTTCTCTCTCAAATCCAGCATCTGCTTTCCAGAAAGGAGGGATTGTGCCAAATAATGAGAACATTCCCAGGTAAAATTTTGAGTTATATTAATAAACCAATTAATGACCTTTGGTTGCACGCTCAAAAGGAAGAGAAATGCTGGAATCTGACCTCTGAAGTTAACATAATGAATCAAATAAAATCAAAATTTTTATTGTACCTATAAGGTCAGCAGTCAGATAAAACTGAAACAAGTAAAACTGAAAATACTGTCTACGGTTTTTGAAATTGGATCAATGGTAGCAGAAAAGTCATTCAGCGGTTCTGATAAAGATGGAGAATTTTGCCTAGCTTCTCAGCAGAGTTGCAAATTTAGAATGCAGGTATAATTTCTCATGATTTGGTGCTTGATGTGCATATTTATGTGAATGTCTCCGTCCTTTAATAAACATGCATAAATAACATTAAACAATAGGATAACATTTTTGTTTAATATATTCCCTCTGGATGCTAATTTTCTATATACAATGACACTCCCTTCCTCCCAGTGTAGGAACTTTCAGTCAAATAAACCCCAATTTGAAATTAAAGCCCTGGCCTCATATTGTCAACCCAGGTGGAATTAGGTCTGAAATGTTTCAGTTATGTGTGTTTCTCGGTTTACTTAGTTGCTGTCCAATATTCTATAAAATCTATGGGGCTGTAGAAATAATAATTGAATAGTAATTAATAAACTCTAGAAATTTAAAAAGGAGGAATTTTCTGTAACCTTCAACCTGAAATAATGCAGCATATGAATCAAACAGAATAGCAATTAGAATTATGTATCATGTCTGCACATAGGGACACTGGCTCAGTGGCTAAGACGCTGAGCTTGTTGATCAGAAAGGTCAGCAGTTCGGCGGTTCGAATCCCTAGCACCGCGTAACAGAGTGAGCTCCTGTTACTTGTCCCAGCTTCTGCCAAACTAGCAGTTTGAAAGCATGTAAAAATGCAAGTAGAAAAATAGGGACCACTTTGGTGAGAAGGTAACAGTGTTCCCTGTGTCTTCGGCGTTTAGTCATGCCAGCCACATGACCACGGAGACGTCTTCGGACAGCGCTGGCTCTTTGGCTTTGTAACGGAGATGAGCACCGCCCCCTAGAGCCAGAAATGACTAGCACGTATGTGCGAGGGGAACCTTTACCTTTATCATGTCTGTAAGATTTGAAAAGTCATCTTCATTTCAGTTAATAAAAGGTTGGAGGCAGGAGAAAAATGTACCAGCCAAGATAGAGATAAATGGCTTTTCAACCTAAATTGTAGAATGATGTCACCAACTTATTCCATATCCAGAACTTGAATTTCTATTCAACAATGAGGCAAAAAGACAGGGTCATCCATTGCACTTGAGTGTAACATGACAAGGTCTGTTGTGTATATCCAAGGTGCTTTTTTTCAAATAACAATTGGACTGTTTTTTCCTTGAGGAAAAAAAAGAACACATTTTGCTTCTCCGCCAAAAAGCTTCATCAGTTGATGATGAACTGATGAAGCTTCTTGGATGAGAAGTGAAATGTTTTCTTTGTCTTTCTCAAGGAAAAAAACAAAACAGTGCAATTGCCTTTTGAAAAAGCACCTTTGAGACAACTATGACCTGAATGACTGATAATCTCCACAGATGTCTGCTGGGTTTGTGGTTTTACCCTTCAAGTGAGAAATAATCAAGACATGCCAGTACAGAACAATCTGTGCCAGGTCTGGGATTGTTCTGATGATTGTTAAGGTCAGGCATACACCAGATGGAAACTAAAGTTACCTGGCACATTTAAAGAAAAAAAGAGAACCACAAACATTCTGATATTGGGATGACTTATGAAATCTAACACACACAAGGGCTTCTCTATTGTCACAAACACTGAACTATTAAAAAGAAATATTTTTAATAGTTCAGAGGCCTTTTCGTAGGCCAAGCTTATATCCTGCATATTTTTCAGGATGGTTTCTGAGACAAGTTAATAGCATTTAGTGTCCTACTTATTATTTATGTCTATAATGCTACACAGTATCTTAACATTTTGCATATACTGTACTATGTTCCTATGGTTCTATTTCCTATCTTAGAGCTCTGATCTTCTACGCTATATTTACTTTGTTCTATGTTATAATCAGCTGTGATTCTGTTTCTTGTGTCTACTTCTTCACTCCTGCCTTATCCAGGCCACCTTGGTGTAAGTCATTTGTATATAAATCAAGTTGCTACTCTCCAGTTTGTGCTACAATACAATATCTTGCTGTGAGGCTGCTGCCCAGTACAATTCTGGGATTCTGATAGTTATCTTGTGCTAGTGGGTAGAAGATCGATCGTTGTTTTGGGTCTGGTGTTAAGATCTCTGATCACTGCAGTAAAATTAACGCTCTGTGGGCTCTCACACACTAGTTGCTAATGGTCCAGGTTTCCTTGCCCAGTTCACAATTCGCAGAGTTTATATGGTACAGTAGCTGGTGTGTCTAGTGTCCGGTACCACCACTGCTAATATATTTGGCCACTGTCATTGTCCATCCATTTCTTGACATCTTCATGATATATGCTGCTGTTCTTCAGCAATTCTCTGTAATGACACACTTTACAGTTGTCACAAAGCACATTTTCAAGAGGCCAATATGCCATAATCCATGGGTTGGGATTCTGCAAAAGTAAAAAGGGAAGGAGCGATGCGGTATTTTCTTACCCTGTGTGCCTTTCATTTTAGAGTGATATATGATCTTTCTTTAGGGAACCTAGCTCTTCTACATGACGTTTGTTTTCTTATACGGTACTATATTTGTTTCAGATTCCTCAGGGCCCTGCCAATGACCACAATATGAAAATCATCTCTTTCTGGTTTTTTTTCTAAAAGTATTTCTGAGGGAGAAAAAAACCCAGCAATTTTTCCTCTCTCACACACAAATAGAAGCATATGGTAAGCCTGCTGCTTACTTGGCCGCAAAACTTGGTACACTCCCTTAGTCTTGCCTGGAGAGAAATTTGGCTTTCTGTATAGAATGTTTGTGTCATGAGCAGAGCCTCAAAATGTCTGGAGGGATGCCACGGATCCTCTATTTCTCTTCATCAGTAGTCAGTCTTACACTTTGATTAGACAGAAATTAGCAACTGGCAGATCGGTGTTGTTTTAGAGGCTATACATCTGCCCTTATTTTTTTTGGGGGGGGGAAGCAATTACTAATAATGAAGCAATGCTCTGTGGTTTGCCCTCAGTTTTGGTTTTGGTTGGATGACCACATAGATTCATCTTCTTTTTCCCTCAGAAAAAGTATCCCCAACAACAGGTGTCTGGCCATGAACAACTCTGAGGTGTGTCATTTTCAGCTGCATTCCTTTTATGGGTTGGATGATCAACAGCTGTCTGTACTTTGCTCAGACACTCTTAAATATGGGCTCAACCTAAAAAAATACATTGGAAATATTCTGCTAAGAGAAACCTGTATGTTCATTATACTGTACGGAAGGAGTCGAATAGGAAGCAGTTATTGGTCAAACATGTCCAAGTAACCCCAAGACTAAATGCTTTATGATCACATCAAACATGCCAGTTTTACTATAAGGGACACATATTCACATACACACACAACATGCTGATTGTATAAATGAAAATGGAGGACAAAGCTTCACATACAGAAATACTGAATCTGCATTCTGTTTTCATAACAGAATATTTTTCAAGGGGGAATTGTAAACAGTTTATGCAACCTAATTCTAAGTATTATTTTATAAGAACTATTTGTACTTACTGTTTATAATACATAGGCTAATCCTGGGAACTTTTCAATGTCAATTTTCAGAAGAAACTAAGTTCTAGGGAATTTCTATTTACTGAAATCATACTGGAGTATGAAAAACAATGATGATTCAGATGTATTGCTTTTTCAGAAAATTATGTTTCATTGTATCTGAAAACTGAATGTTTTTATCCAATGGTGGGATTCAAATTTCTTTACTATCAGTTCTGTGGGCGTGGCTTGGTGGGCGTGGCAGGGGAAGGATACTATAAAGTCTCCAGTCAGAGGTGGGATTTGTTGGTTCTCTGAAATCTGGCTGAGGAACTCTGGGAGTTGAAGTCCACAAGTCTTAAAGTTGCTAAGGTTGGAGACCCCTGCTCTGAACTATTCAAAATTTCCGCTACCAGTTCTCCAGGACTGTTCAGAACCCGCTGAATACTCCCTGTTTTTATCCCACAATGAGAGTTTTGTGTTTTGTGGTCTTTTATTATAACCACTTTTAAAACCAAGACAAATTTAAAACTGCGCTTCAGGACAGTCAACTTATTCACTAGATTAGGGATGTCAAACTCACGGTCACATTTTCATCACATGACATATTGCAACTTTTTCCCCCTTTGCTAAAATGAGAGTGGGCGTGGCTAGCATGTGACAGATCCAGCCCGCAGGCCGCGAGTTTCAAACCCCTGCACTAGATAATTAAAGTGTGGTATGTGTCAGTTTTTTTTTTTTTAAAGTACCCCTTTATGTTTATTTTTATATTATTTTAATTGTTTTGTTTTTCATAGATAAACTTTTGGATTCCATTCTTTAAAAAAAAATACCAAGCCATTTTTGGCCTTGCATAATATATATTGCCCCACAGCAAGTTGGGCAGCAAACAAATTTAATTTATTCTATAATCTGTGCACAAAATGCAGATATAGATAATGCCATAAGTTCACATATTTTCAATGTTCCATATAAAATGTATAAGTCAATATACCCATGAAGTATACTCTTTATAGATTCTGATTTGTGTACTTAATTTTATAAAGTGTTTGGGGCTTGATAAATTATTTCATGTATTTGTTTTAAAAATTATATACTGAACATTCACAAAAGTTGGTTCTAGCCTGGCTCATAAAAGAAGTTAGTGTAAAGCTAGTATAATGAAAGTGATAGCTGGCTACTGTACTGTATACTATAAAAAAACTCCATAAAACTAGACAAATCAAGTCATTTTAATCCTAGCTTGTAAACAGTTACATTGTTAGCATAATTTACACATAGTATATATAGCTGTTTGGTGACATCATCAATTATCAGAATTTCTGGGTACAAAACAGTATCATTCTTATGAATATTTCAAGATAGCAATCAGCATTTCCCTCAAGCAATCAACCATTTAATGTTGTTCCAGAATTTCTATACAATGTACATAATTCCCAAACATCATATATGCTGATTGTGTTGGATTAGTAATATTTGTAATTCCAACCCATTTGGAGAAGAACAGGTTGGAGAAGTTTGACCTAAACAAACCATTTTGAAGAACCTGACAATCCTTGTTCTAAGTTGTTGATATGGTATGGATTAAAGAATGAATCCAGGACATTATTATTTTATTCAATATAGTTTACATTTACCTTAGTTTTGAGAGTGAAATCATGCTGCATTATTCACCTCTATAAAGAAGGGATAAATTATAGCCAGTCTCCCAAATATACCAGGACATCTTTTCAAACACTTAACTCATTTAGCAGATATGTTGGAACAATTTTAAGATTAAAGGGTAAGAAGTGCTAAGTGAGGAGGAAGAATATATTTTGGCATATCCGTCACTGGTGGTGGAAAATATGACAGTGCATGCGTTATCAAAGGAAATTGCTTCATTTTCTGAAGGCAGATAGTGTGGTGAAAAGCAAAGCCAGATAGGCGATATCTACATTTATGGAAGACTGGAGATCTCTAATGTTTTTGGTTTTTTTGCATAAAAATGAAAGGAAAATGAATTTGTGATTAGCTAGGTTGGATTGTAGGAAGAAGAGTAATACGATGTACAGTAACTTCAGAGAGACAGGTTAAAATATATTTGTAATTATAACTGCTGTTGAAGAATATTGAAAGTCAGATTTTTATATCTTTCTTTTCTATTTTTCTTCAACTTTTTTCTTTTCTTGCACTTTTTGCTCTTTTTATTTTCTTTTCCTATTTTCCTTATATAGAAAACATTGTATCCTATTATATCCTATTGTATACTACTTACTCTGCTTGATCCATGCATCCACAAACTCTTCCAAACTTTCCATTGTAGGATCTCATAAGCATTCTAGTGTTTTCTCAAATCTAGCTATCTGGGAGCTGCATATTATGTTTTCTATGCATCTTCATATATATGACATGTAAGTGGAACATGTAATATGGAAGCATTCTATCCTTATTGAAAACAAACCAAGAGATGAATTAGGAAGGAAAATTGCAAAGGTGTTTCAGGGTGCTAAAATGACACATAGAAAAAACACATACCTATGTCCTGTAGAAACTTATTTGGACAGAATTGTAACTACATCAAAAGCATTTGAAAGACAAAACATCTGTGTCTCCAAGACTTAATTTAAAAAAAATTGGTCTTGAACTGTAATAAAATTTGTGTGGGAATGAATGATTTTTTTTCTCATTTCATTTATTTATTTTATTTAAAAATATATTTACTGTTAAGATAATAAAATACAAAGGGAAAAAGAATGTAGTTTTAAAGGATTTCAGCTCTGATTCACGCATTAAGGCATATGCAGTGAATATTCTTTGCTAGATAAAAACAATGAGATTTTTCGGCCGGCAAATCTTCTAAAATATTTACCCAGGTGAACCTAAATAAGCCTTATTCTGTACAGAATAAGCCTTATTCTGTGCATTTAGAATTTTGCCCTTGAATTTTTTCAGTGTTGATACGTGCAACCAGTGCAGAGATTATAAGTGCAGAAGTTATAAATTTTGTTTTAATAGAGGTCTGAATGTGCTGAGGCTTTTCAAGCTTATCCTTTCTTAATTTCATTCCCACCCACACCTACCCCATCTGCACTTATCCTGCATCTCAATTTTTGCTCATCATCACCCTCAAATCCTAGATCCAGCCAGGACGAAGCGTGCAGTCAACCAACATAGCTGATCTTTAAAGAGACTCCCTTTGAGTCGTATTTGGAAGCTTCAACTAGAGCAAAATGTGGAAGAACAGGCAGTTGGTGCTAATTGCTTGGTGCAAGTGACATCTCTACTGTGTGATCTGGATGGGCTACCAGTATGCTCCCGGATGCAAATCAAGGTGTTGGTGGTTTACCTTCATGGCTTGGGTTACCTATGAGACTATCTCTCCCTGGTGATGTCTACCCATTCTGTTAGATCCAGCAGCAAAAGCAGGCTCAAGTTCCATCCAGAAAGAAAAGGTCATTTAGCAAGACAGCCCATGAGATTAGCCTTATCCCAAGCATGCTAACCTTCTGCAAAACATTGAAAATGTGACTTTGCAATCAAACATGTTTCATGTTTCTTAGTCTTGGTCACGTTAACTGAGTTTTCCCAAATGTTGTATTATTTAATGCTATTTCTGTTGTTTCAAAATTTGGTTGTTTAGTATGTTTTTATTCTATTTTTAATTGTTAATCCCTCAAGAGTTGTTTTGGATGGACAGCCATGTAAATTTATTTTAGGATTTGAAGATCATATGGAAAAGCTTAAAAATCCCATACGAAACACTTGACTGCTGATGAATGACAGAAAAATGGGCCTGTCTCCTATCTTGAATTAGCAAACTTTCTTGTCTCTCTGACAGATGCTTTGGCAGTAGAATTAATATTAGTTCATTAATTTGCCAACTACATAGTATATGCATATTATGATCTGTGTGTATATAGCTGTCAAATTACGGTGGAATGGCTGTGTGCTTGGGACACTATTTGTATCAAAAGTTCTTAAGCATTCCCTAAAACATGTAAAAGTTTTGCTTTCAGTTTCCATCATGAAATAAAATAGATTGCCTTTAAAATCAGCTCAGCATGGTGTGGTCTCTTGTTAAGTAATGAGACCTGAGAATAACAGGAGCAGCTTGATCTCTTCCTTCCTTAAGGCATTCAGAAATGTCTAAAAATGGCCTTTGCTTGGTTAATAAAAACCACACCACAAATGAACAAAAAAGGCTTTGTAAAATAAATGGAAAGAAAAGGGAAATCACACCCTCTATTGGTAGATCTCATAATAGTTTTGGTATTTCAAGGATTATTTAAGTTAAACTCATGTTTATACTTTGACAGTCATGTTCATGCTGTTTTACTCAGCAAAAATAACAAACTGGGATGTCACTGTTGTTTTCAACTATTTTTTTAAAATTTCCCAATTCAACTCTACTAGTCCTTGGAGATCTCCCATTCAAGAAATCACCAAGCCATGACCTTCTAATTTCTCAGTGCTGATGATGAATGAAACATTGTCTCATTCAAGTAATTGACAAGCAGCAATTTGTTTATTTATAATCAACTTTAGATCCTACACATCTCGCTATCCAAGTGATTCTGGGAAGTTTACAGATACTTTATCAATGTTGCACCAAAATATTGTATGTTTTTGAAATCTCAATTGGCCATGTTTCCACAGATGTATTAGAAAATATCCAATATTTTTATTTAATGTTTCAACATTTTGAGTGGTAAACAAAGCTGTCCTTCTACATCAATAAACTAGATTTACAGCCCAGTCCTATGCTTCAAATTAAATCCAATAGTTTTGTGGAGAAACTAAATAGAATATACTGTAGATACATTACATTTTCTTTAGTGTTTATATTATAACCAAATGTTATGTTGTATTTTAGGATATGGCTTTTTGAAATCATTAAGATGAATTAGCAACAAGTATCCTTTAAATTGTCAATATCATATGTTTCAAACTTTATCTCATTTATGCTGAGAATATAACGAATAAAGTCTGATAAATGCACTGATTGTATCATATGTATATGAAAAAGTTAAGTAGGTACATGTCCAATATATTTTGAATGAGGCAACACAAATAATCCCATTTAAGCCATTGTGAGATATCTAATTGGAATAGCAGATGAATTTATTAAACCTAAATAAAAACCCTAAAATTAGAACTCTATCCAAGTTTCATTTTGATTCCACCTCTCCAACCTAATGTGATTTTTTTTCCAGATTTGCATCTTTCAATTATTTCTTCTGCTTGCCCAGAATCAAAAATTATATCTCTTCATACACTCAAATCATATGATAAGAATGAAAGGATACGCTTGACAGAAACATTACATCAGCCAGTCAAGGTTGTTCACCAGTAAGATATTTTTATTTTCTTAACAAAATCTCCACGACAGAATGAAATGCTACATTTTGTTCATTGTATTTGAATTTCTTGTGATGTAAAATTGGAGAACCAATAATTAATGTTTCATGTGTTGACCAAATACGTTTCCTTCATTTTCTTCCATTTCACTGCTGGGTTCCAAAATTGTAGATGTGAATGCCATTGAGATTAAAATGACTAAATGTTTGTAGTGAACAAATTGTTATGCAAAGAGGAATTAGGAAGAACAATTTTATTATACCAAACTATACCATACTTTAACAATTCTATTATTTGATAAATAAAGAGGTCCTGGTTCTGTTGAGATAGTTGTCTAATTCTAGTCTTTGAATATGACTGTAAAAGAGCCACAGATTAAGAAAATAAACAAGAGATGTATACATCTCTCTATCACAGTTGTATTCAAGATTCAATAAGCAATCAAACTCTACATATGTCTATGTATCCATCTGGATACATATTTGTAGAATATAAATAGCATGGAACAATTAATTTATTCGGATATTGGCAGAAATTATCATTATGTGCTAATTTGCAACATGTTCATGAAAGTTTATAGAATTTATTTAAAATAAATATCAAATACCAATACTTCAGGTCTACGTTTACAGTGAAGTACCATATATCCAAGAAACAGGATCATAAGAATGTGAAAAGGGTAAAACTGGCTGATGACCCAGGGTGGCGTAGTGGTTAGAATGCAGTGTTGCAAGCAAACTCTGCCCTCAGCGAGGAGTTCAGTTCCGACCGGCTAAAGGTTGACTCGTCCTTCCAAAGTCAGTAAAATGAGAATCCAGATTGTTGGGGGCAGTATGTTGACTCTGTAAACCACTTGGAGAGGGCTGTAAAGCACTGTGCAGTGATCATTACAGGAAGTCTAAGTGATATTGCTATTGCTAACGGAAGACAAGTTTTGATATCTTAATGGGGCAGCAGTTTATTTTATTTTTAATTAAGGGCCGAACAGGGAACAGAATAGCAAAGCAAAAGCTCTTAGACTTATATACCGCTTTATAGTGCTTTACAGCCCTCTCTAAGCGGTTTATAGAGTCAGCATATTACTCCCAACAATTTGAGTCCTCATTTTACCCACCTTGGAAGGATGGAAGGCTGAGTCAACCTTGAGCCTGGTGGGATTTGAACTGCCAAATTGTAGCCAGCCTGGCTGTTAGCAGAAGTAGCTTGCAGTACTGCACTCTAACCACTGCGCCACAGAATGCCATTTTAGCTGTCCTTAAGGCAACAAGGCTTCTTGGTCTAGCACTAGAGACATCTTTGACTCTGCATCAGGGGGTCCCCAAACTTGGCAACTTTAAGACTTGTGGACTTCAACTCCCAGAATTCTCCAGCCAGCTATGCTTGAAGTCCACAAGTCTTAAAGTTGCCAAGTTTGGAGACCTCTGCTCTACCTCCACTAACCGACTGAAATGTAATTAATGAAGACATTTCATGAGAAAAAAAAAGGTCCTTGTTTTCCTGCCTCTGACAGTCAGCATAGCTACACAAATAAAGAAACTCTTTTTGGATTTTGTATAACATGACATCAAAATGTGCTTCAAACAAGCAAACAAGGAAAGTCCCAAATTGTAAACATAAAACACATAAATGGAAGTCAGAAACAAGCCATAGCTCCCAAGTCAGCGAACAAAGCAGTCTGCCTCTTAGCTTGTCATGTATATAGACTGTTGTTTCCAGTTGTTTTCCTTTTTCCAGTTAGGATTGCACAGAAGAAACAACTTTTTAATGTTATATTGTAATTTTCCAGACATCCAATCCCCATTGAGACAGAAAACAAGGAAGCCTTTAAGATTCAAGATTTTTCGATCATCATCAAAGTGTATGTGTTGGTTACATCATTAACACCTTTACAGGCATTCATTCATTCAACTGGAATTGTCTGGGATCCACCTAAGAAGAAGCATTTTTCAGTCAAGGTAAAATTATGTGTTTCCCTTCACCTCAAAACAGATAGCTGTTTTTGTTGTTTCTTTTGCTTTTATTTCCAATTAAGATACTTTCATTCGGGATAAGGTCTCTATAAGGCCCAATTTACAGTGCGTAACAGGAAAAGATGTAGTTGTTCTAAAGCAGGGTTTCTCAAAACTTGGCAATTTTAAGATGTGTGGATTTCAACTCCCAGAATTCCCCAGCCAGCCATGCTTGCTGAGGCATTCTGAGTGTCGAAGTTCACACATTTTTAAGTTGGCAAGTTTGAGAAATACTGCTCTAAAGAGTTACATCTAGGTACTAGATGTACTGAATGGAATGCCCATCTTTGCATCTTTGAGTCAGTCTAGCGTGCTGCTCAGTCCAAATATTAGGGGCTTGTCAAAGAAGGATTAATTGCTCCTGAAAGGCATAAACCTTCTCTTGAAAGCTTGGTACTTCATTCTGTGGAAGGGGGAAACTGTAATGGGTGGAAAGAGATATAGGGCTATAAGATAATACAGGGAGGAAATTGCAAGAGTTGAAGAGAAAATTACAGACTGTAATGGAAAGGAAAAGATCAGATGGGTTGCTTTTGAACTGGGGACTAAAGCTTCAAAAGCAACTCAAAGTTTGTCAGTGATTTGCAAGCAATAGCATTTTAAGAGCAGTTTAAGAGAAAGTCATTTAAGGCAAGGAAACACTATTTCCCTGACTTTATTGAATGAGAATAGCTATCTTCACAATGAAACATGATCTTCAGGGATTACACAAAAGCAAGCAGGCTGATTTTTCCTATTAAAATAAAGTTTAAAATATTATTGTTTGGTTATGTTTATTTCAATTAAATATGTAACAGTTGCATGATTCAATCACTACTGCAAAGCCTGCAACAGTAACCAAGAATTTTTAGATACTAACTTCCTAAGTGAGAAAAGGAATTAGATTGCAGAATCATGGATTCTAATATATGTATCATTTACCTCTCATTTTTCCAGTAAGTCTGTGGGTCTTTATAATGCCGTTTTCTACCTTTTGATTAACTTAAAAAAGCTTGGATAGTCATTTATGAGGTACAAAATATCCACTGTTCTTATTCTGCAATGTTTTGAAAATGTTCATTTATATTCTCAAGGTAAGAGACTCCCATTTGAATTGTTTTACTTGATATATAGATTAAAAGACAATTATTAAAAGTTAGTGTCATATTTATTTATTGCACAGCCCTAACATCAATAAACCTTTTTTCAGTATCACAGATTTTAGGGACAAAAACAATGACAGTAGAACAAAATGTATAAATGAGGATATCTATGGAGGTCATGGTTGTCACAAAGATACTTTTCCAAAGGCCACTGGTCTTTCTTGGTTTTTTTCCTTGAAAACATTTCACTTCTCGTACAAAAAGCTTCAAAACGGAGAAAGCTTCTTGGATGAGAAGCGAAACATTTTCAAGGAAAAACTCAAGAAAGACCAGTTGCCTTTTGAAAAATCACCCTTGCTATATAAAAGAGGATCTTGGCCACAATGTCTATGCACCATAATCCCCTAATCGAACACTGATAGTGTGGGTGATCCTGTTTTTATTCCTGGTTGTGTTAACAGAGAGTTCTCAGCAGTTGTATTATTCATGAATATGAGTGGACAGCCACATAACTTTATTTTAGGAGGTTTTGGAGATCACATGGAGAAAACAAAAAAAAACTCCCATGTGAAATACTTGACTGCTGATGAGTCACAGAAAAATGGGCACATCCCTTATCTTCCATTAGTAAATTTTCTCATCTCTGTACAGCTTTGGCAGTATAATTAATATTAATTCATTACTTTGCCAACTACTGTATATGGACATCATTATCTGTGTTCATATGGTTGGCAAATTACTGTGGAATGGCTGTATGCTTGGACACTATTTGTTATCAAAAATTCTTAGGTACTCAGTAAAAATAATAAAAAGTTTGCTTTTTGTTTCCATAATGAAATAAGTTGTCTTTAAAGACAATTTACCGCTCAAGTAATGAGATGGGGGAATAACAGGAGTAGCTTAACCCCTTCTTTCCTTAAGAAATTCAGAAATATCTAAAACTGGCCTTTGCTTAGTTAATTAAAACTTTGTTAATGATTAAAGCAAATCACAAATATATTTATAAGGAGGACTATGCCTCCCAGACATATCTCTCTGCTGCTACATACACAGTGCAAAATGATTCTGTACTGAGCCAAATGCATTAGTCCCAGGGACACATTATTCCTTGTATTGGAGGTCCCCAAAATTCTTGAACAAGGGCTAAAATTGCCATAAGCTCACCCTAAGCAAGGAAATAATCAGATGCTTATCAGCCTGGCTTGATATCAAGGATTGCAATTTATCTCCTGGCTAGAACAATCATTACTATATTACTCATGACTTTATTAAATAATTACATCTGCTGGGAATTTATTTTCAGTCAAAAGAATGGTAAACTGTAGAGGGCTACAATGCAACAATAAATGTACAGTCTAAAAAATTGATGTGTATCCAGCTAGAATTTGGATTATTCATGCCTGGCTGCTCTATTTGGCTAGAGCTGCTGAATTCTGTCCCACCATCGTCACTTCCATTGGTAAGACATCTCATAGGCATCTCAAACTCTACATCATTTTTTTTTTCATTTTAGCCTCACCATCCAGAGATCCCAAATGTGTTTTTATGGCATTGAATGTGAAAGGAACACCTTCAGTGTTGTGTATTAACATACTTACCTGCAATTGGTTGGTCCGTGGAGGTGGGAAATTTGAAGAGCTGTCACTGGCCACAGCCGCGAGCAGACTGACTATAAAAAGACTGCTGCAGTTTCTTCGGCGCCAAGTCCTAGATAGAAGTAAAGATGACTGGTTACCATGCTGATGTCCTGAGTCTCATTCCCACGATTTAACACTGGTGACGAAGGTGGGATCTTGAGACAAAGGGAACCAGCAAGCACGTGGCGACTGGCAACCCATCGAGACGAAATGGCCAGAAACAACACGCCACCCGCACCGTTCGATCCAGTAACTGAAGACTGGGAATCATACATTGACCGATTTCTCATGTTCCTTGAGGGGAGCGACCTCAATAACATCTCCAAACACAGGAAGAGAGCCGTCTTCCTCACACATTGCAGGCCCGCTGTATTCAAAATGGCCAAAGTGTTAGTGGCACCCACCAATGTGAAAACGATGGCCTGGCCGGACCTGGAGCAAATACTGAGGGCTCACTATGCACCAACCGTTTCCTGCCTCATCAAACGACACAAATTTTATCGGCGTGACCAAAAAGAAGGCAAGAGCATTGCGATTTCATTGCAACTCTGAGGGACATCACCAGAGCGTGCAAATTCCTAAACATGGATGACGCCATGAGAGACCAAGTGGTCCTAGGACTCAGAGATCTTACACTCCAAGGCCGATTATTAACAAAACCCAAAATAACACTCAAAGAAGCAATAGAAAAGGCTACCACAGCAGAAGCAACACAGAAATCGGCGGCTGCCATGCGGAAAATGAATAAAGCACCACCGGAAACCCCAAAAAACACCACCACAACCCACCATGAGGACATTGAGTCCACATCAGAAGATGAAGAGGAAGACAAAGGGGTAAATCAACTCTGCTCGGAACATAGCAGAAGGGACCGGAATGGAAAAAGGAAGGAATTTCATTGTGCCGGCTGTGAGGGGAACCATCCACGTTCCGAGTGCCGTTTCCTAGATGCAATCTGCAAACATTGTGAATGGCGGGGACATATTGCTAGGGCATGCTGAGCAAGGAAAAACTATGGCCCTAGACAAAGATGGAACACACACACCCCGAGAGAGGGAGAAACAAACAGGGAGCCATTGGAACCAAGACAACCGAAACAGGCGAGTAAAAGAGGCAAGCAACAGAAGAGATGAAACACACCAGATGGTGACCATCGGACACTCAAACACGACAAATGCCAGGAAAGTATATGTCCAGGTCACCATAGAAGGCCAACCTTGCCAGATGGAAGTGGATTCAGGCTCATATTTATCGATGGTATCATGGGACACTATAAAAAGACTGATACCAAACATCAACCCGGAAGGACTCAAAAACAAACATTGACACTGAAAGACTGGGGAGACTACAAAGCAACCCTTAACCACGCGCTCCAACAAAGCGCATACCATGTTCCAGTGGTACAGCATCTATTACATTCCCTTTGGGGGGGAGGAATCTTTGCGAAACTAGACCTCGCACAGCCCTACCAACAATTACCCATTGACCCTGAAACAGCAGAAGCCCAGACAATCATAACACACCGGGGGGCATTTAAATGTAACAATTACAATTTGGCGCCAGCGTCACCCCAGGGGTGTTCCAGAGCTTAATGGAACGCCTATTGCAAGGGATAAAATGGGTGGTGCCATATTTTTATGATGTCCTCGTATCAGCTAAGGACAAAGAACAATTATGGGACCGTCTAAGGGAAGTCCTAAGTAAATTCAAGGAGGTGGTTTTCCCCTCTTTTAATTTTCTCAATTTTATTTTGATTATCTCATCTCTATTCAAATCATTATATTTATACTGTTGTCTGTTCTGTTTCAATTTCATATTATCTTTTCTCATTAAACAAATTTTCTCCTGTAGTTACTAATTGGAGTATGACACATTTATATCTTTTAATTACATCCATTCAACTCTTATTTAAACTTCAATATATACCTTAAGGTTATGACCTTCAATATAATACATAACTTCCAATCGAATTCTGCTTGGTACATTCTTATAATACACACTATATTCTTTTTAAAAAAAGATTATAAATATATATAATTATAAACCCTCATTCCATTCCAATTCAGTTCTATCATTAATAATAATTAAAATCTTAACATCTTTAACACTTCTTTTCAATTAAATATCAGACAATACTTCTGAGGAGTGGGACTAAAAGTGAAAAAGGAGAAGTGCCAATTAGCCCCCAGCAAAGTTGAATTCCTAGGATACCTGATAGACAGCGAAGGAATTCACTCCATAGAAAATAAAGTCAGAGCAATCAAGGAAGCCCCCAGGCCCGCAAATAAAACTGATCTGCAAGCCTTCTTAGGACTCATTAACTTTTATAATATATTCCTACCACAGAAAGCAACCATTGCGGAACCACTACACAGGTTGCTTGACAAAAAAGCAACTCGGGCCTGGCGGTGATGGGAAGAAACGGCATTCCAGGAAATAAAAAACTTGATCACATCAGACTGCATGCTAATACAATACAGTGAAACACTCCCAATAACCCTAACCTGTGATGCATCACCTTTCTGCGTCGGCGCTATCCTCAGCCACGTATTACCAGATGGGAAAGAAGCACCCATAGCATTCTATTCAAAAACTCTGTCAAAGCCAGAGTGGAACTACAGCCAACTAGACAAAGAGGCATTGACCACTGTCACCGGAATCAAGCGTTTCCACAAATATATTTATGGGAGGACTTTCATCCTAATCACAGATCACAGACCACTCCTAGGCATCATCGCAGGAAACAAAGCTACACCTAACATACTGTCACCCCAGTTGACGAGGTGGTTGGAATTCTTGGCTGCCTACAACTACAAATTAACATACCGACCCGGAAAGGACATAAATCATGCTGACGTGCTTAGCTGTTGCCTTCTACCTGACATAGAAGAAGACCCAGCACCAATCACATTGACCCTCCAAATAGAGACATTAGAAAACCTATCCATAACAGCAGCAGACATTGCTAGGGAAACAACTAGAGCCAAAACCCTGGCACAAATTTTAAATTGGGTAGGAAAAGGATGGCCAGAGACTGAGATCGACGAGAACGCCCAACCGTTCTGGAATAGACAAACAGAACTCTCAATGCTGAAGGGGTGCATACTATGGGGGGATTGGGTGGTCATACTGGACGTTATAAGGGAAAGGGTACTAGAAATGCTACATGAGGGACACCTGGGTATTGTAAAAGTGAAATCCCTGGCAAGGAGTTATGTATAGTGGCCAGGGATGGATAAGGAAATAGGGGATTGGGTGGCAACATGTAAACGCTGCCAGGAATCTAGGCCAACACCCCCAACAGCACCAAAACATGAATGAGAAACACCAAGGGGACCATGGTCAATATTACACATTGATTTTGCAGGCCCAACCAAAGGACACACATTTCTAATAGTCATAGACGCTTACTCCAAATGGCTAGAGGTAAGCATCATGTACTCCACAACGACAGAAGCCATTATTAGACAGTTCAGGAAACTTTTTGCAACACATGGGTTGCCGGATTTAATTGTATCCGACAACGGCCCACAATTCACGGCAACACCATTTGAGGGATTTTAGCACAACATGGGATAAGGCATGCACTGACAGCACCGGAACACCCGTCGACGAACGGACGGGCAGAACACATGGTACATTACACGAAGGAAACATTACAAAAGCTAAGGCCCGGGGACACACAAGAAAAGATAGATAAACTAATAAGCATACAGCACATAACACCCAGTGCCACAACAAATAAAAGCCCAGCAGAATTACTAATGGGGAGGAAACTAAGATCACATCTAGACAGACTGCACCCCACATATAACCCACAGAAACCAGCAGACTCCTCCAGTAACTGCCACACATTTCAAACAGGGTACCCAGTATATGCAAAAAATCTTATGGGGGAGTCATTTTGGATACCGGGGAAGGTGACCCAAATAACTGGTCCCCGTTCTTACAGGGTAGACACCGCAGACGGTAGGAGCTGGAAGAGATACATAGACCAGTTCAGATCTAGAAGTACGAGGGGTGACACAGACTGACCCATGGAAAAGGGGGGAGACCCCTCAAGCAAACAAAACACAACCAGAGAAGAGGGGGAGACCCCTCAAACAGACAAAACACAAGTAGAGAGGAAGGGAGAGACCCTCCATGAGCAAGAAAAACAACAGAACAAACCCTGACAACTACAAACACACAACATCCACTACTAACAATAGCCCCGGTCGGAAAACACAACCATGTACCTGAGACCAGGGAAGAAGGCAGATCGGGGAGACAGGAACAAGTCCAGAAGGATAGCGGGAAAGCAGCCCCGGCGAGAGCAGCCAGGCCAACTCAACCAGCCAGGAGATTCCTGGCGGGAGCAGCATGTCCAACTCAACCTTCCAGGAGGTTCCAAGAAGAATGACGGGAGGAACAACAGATCCATCCGAACAGTCCAGAAGCCAAACCGCAACTGACCTGCGCAGGTCCAGTCGAAACCATAAAAGCCCTGCCTACCTACGTGATTACGTATGGTAGGCGAGGCCCAGATTGGTTGGACCAGACCAGGTGGGGAGGGGTGTCATATATTAACATACTTACCTGCAATTGGTCAGTCCGTGGTGGTGGGAAATTTGAAGAGCCGTCACTGGCCACAGCCACGAGCAGCCCGACTATAAAAGGACTGCTGCGGTTTCTTCAGCGCCGAGTCCTAGATAGAAGTAAAGATGACTGGTTACCATGCTGCTGTCCTGAGTCTCATTCCTGTGATTTAACATTGAGCTCATCTTATCTATTCCCAGGTGATCCAATAACTGAGCACTAAAACCACCAATCAGCTTCCAGTTGCCACAATAGTCTTGAGTTCACCCTGTCTTCCTTCTTGAAAACTGAAGCAAAGCAAAAGCAAAAATCCTTGCTTTAACCACAGTATTTTTCCAGCAAGCTTTCTGGAGAGCATTAAATCACACATGTACATGGAAAGAACATTAAACAGGCAAGCTATCCAGGAAAAACAGACATACCAACAGAGGATGAATCAGTCTCATCTATTCTGAAGGAACACAAAAGGACAATGAACTAAATTTGGAAAAATAATGGGGGGAAAAGCTGGTATTTAAGATTTTTCTGTGCTTTATCACTGGCTCTTGTGACCAATGGTGAGCACTATGGATATTTCACACAAGAGGTACAGTAATATCACAGGGTAGTAGGGCATTTGGTTTTTCTTTAAAAAGGAATTTATTAAGGGAAATTTAACCCTAGTGATAGAGTTTCCCTGGCAAATACTAGTATATGGAGATATCATGGGTTTCTCCAGGTTGTTGGTTTTTTTTTTGGCTGGCCAATCTAGCCTATAGTTCTAGGGCTTCTTGCTAACTTCCCAGCCAAGTATTAGCCAAGTCCAACTATACATATTTTCTAGTACTAACTTCCATATACAGCTCAAAGAAGGTTAACAACAAATAGACATTTCTGGTTTATTCCCTATCTTCATCCCAACACAGTAGAAGAAATAATAGATTTTAGATTTTCTCTGACTAGCAGCACAACAGAAAAAGTTATTTTTCTTCAGTTGGCCTGAAAGGTATCCAAACCAGGCCCAGGAAGGCAAGACTGACAAGTCTTCAAATTTTCCACAGAATAACCTTGTGGTAGGAAAGAGTTTATCGACTTGTTCATCCTGCTCAGATTTAGGGATGTTTGAAGTGGTTTTTATGTTGAACTTTTCAACAAGCGTCTTCTTTCAAGATTAATATGCAGATCAGAAAGCCAACTTGCAGGTTTTTTTATTCTTTTTATAGGTTCCATCAGTGCTTTCTTATTTATCTTCATAATAATATTTTTAACTGTTTTTAGTTTGAGTAATGGAGATCCAGTGTGGTCTAGTGGTTAGGGCACTAGGCCGTAAACAGAGAGTATGAGTTCTTGTCCCACCTTAGCCACGGAGCCAACTGGGTGATCTTGGGCCGGTTCTTCTCTCTTAACCCTGGGAAGGAAGCAGTGGCAAACTACTTTCAAAAACTTCTCAAGAAATTGCAGAGATTCGTCCAGGCAGTCACCAGGAGTCAACACTGTCTCAAAGTCACACACACACACAAAAAGTGTGACTATTTTAGTAGCGTCACTTAATTCTATGTCCAGTAGATGGAGGTAATGTGTTAGAGAAACTCGTTTCAGTCAAGTTATATAATGGGATATTCCCTCCCCTCCTTAATATGATTCCGTTTTAACCAATAAGTGGATAACCAGATAATCAGTCAAAGAAAACTGTAGAGTGTAGTTATTATTTTCCATATATTGTTGTAGCTATTAGCATATTAGTTTTCTTGATGTAGAGGGAGATCACAATCTATTCCTTAAAAGAAAGGATAAACAATACTCAGCAAATCACAAACATGGTCATATTTTTTTTTTTGCACAGCTGTCATTTATTCTTCCTAAGAAAGAAAGTCGTCTTCCCCTTTTCTTTCTAATTCTGTTCTCTCGCCTCAAAGTTCTGTGCTCTCTGTTTCTGTACCATGGACAAAGAGGCAGAGGAATTTCTCCAAGAGACAGGACATTTGTTTCCAAACTATAATCTTTTAATCTTTCATGGAGCACATGTAGAAATATACTTTAGGGAACAAAAATAAATGCAGGCAGAGTTTTCATTTTTTTTAACACTCATTCTGGTGGTCTTTAGAAATGCAATTAAGGTAAACTTCAATCCATTGTTTTAGCTAATTTATAATGAAAGAATTATAAATTATTTTGAGATTTGTGGAGAAAATGAAAAGTGGTAAATCATTTTAAAATGTAAATAAACAAACAAAAAGCAGCTAGTTTCTATAAACATGAATGTGCATGCAGGCACCTAGGAATACAACAATCTCCAGAATTACTTTGTTCATAAATGAACTTTTTATGATCTACTGTGTATCTTTTTATTATTATTAATTTTTTATTAAATATTTTTACAGAATAAAACCAATGTTATTTTAAGGAAGAAAAAGCAAAGTGATAAGTAAATAAGAAAAAAATAGAAACAACAAAACATAGAAAGAGAAAAATAAAAAAATAAAGAAGCAACATGTCATCTTTTTTATAGCAGTCATGAATGCATTTATAGTTTATCTTTTCTCTCTAAAATTATATTGTAGTTCCATTCTTCCACATTCTATTATTCCTAATTATCAAACCCATGTCATCTTTTTTATAGCAGTCATGAATGCATTTATAGTTTATCTTTTCTCTCTAAAATTATATTGTAGTTCCATTCTTTCCACATTCTATTATTCCTAATTATCAAACCCATAAATCAGAAGTTTTTTTCCAATCTTCAGCAGGAAGTCTATAAAAGGTTTCCAATTACTGACAAATGTAGTCATTGTCTTTTTCCTCTTCAAACAAGCTAATTTTGGTGTGTCTGCAAATTCGGTCATTGTCCTCAACCATTCCTCCATTGTGAGTATTTCAAACTCTTTCCATATGACATTTCATGATTTTGTCCATTGTCAATAAGAAAATCATAAAATTCCAAATACCCCAAAACTCTGACTGAAATAAATAATAGTTTATAGAGCTCCTACATTGTCAAAAAAGAAAATAAAGTGGTTTCTGCAACTCCAGAGAGCTTGATTTAATGTAAATGTATGCCAGATGTATACTTTTTTTCTTGTAATTCATTTCCATGTATGTCTGAAGCCAACTGTGTAAAGGAACAAAACTATCCTTCCAAACCACTTTGAACTTGATCTCTGCTTCCAGAATATTGAATAGTCAACTGTCTACTATTTCTTCTAAGTGGAAAATGGCAGGATTAAGCTTACATTTTGAGAATTCCCTGGGGTTAAAGAAATATATATTTGAACGTTTTAAAAGCATGTTTCTCTTTTTCTTTTACAGTTGCAAACATTTTTTCAGACATTTTTGAGGGCCGCTTCTCCACAGCAGGCTTTGGAGGACATGAAAGAGGCAATAAGCAAACTCTTGTTGATAACTGAGGTTTTCAGCGAAGCAGCATTACCTCAGCCACAAACTACTAGCCAGTAAGTGGCATAGACAATTTTCCAAGAAATGTTCTTTGGTTTACCCAGAAGTAATTTCAAGTGAAAGAATGGTTGGGATTGAATGATAAGTCAGCAGAGTAGTTAATAATATCTTATATTATTTATAAAGAATGTTCTTTTGCTCTGGAATTTTGCTCAATACCCATAGGATGAAATGCATGTTTATAAAATAAATAACGAAGAAGATGGATTCTTCTAAGCCAAGTGCTGTCCCCACCTAAAAAGATTCTGCATGCATATTCTAAAAGAAAGACAAAATGCTAATATAACAAACAAAGCACACTCCACATTTGACTGGTCTTCCAGTCTTTCTTGTAATACTGACTTCTTTTTTATATTCTTTGGCTTTCTTACTATCCAGTGAACATCAAGAATAATATCTCTTGTTCCTTGGCCTTTCTGAAAACCACCTTGAACATATGGAATTTTCATTTCTGTGTAGGATTAAAATCAGCATTGATGATCCTTAGCATTATTTTGCTTGCATGTGAAATTAAGGATAATGCATGATAATTTGCAGATAATTCTTATGTTCCATGTTCCTACTGTAATTCTGTCTTTGCCACTTTGGATTTTATTTTGCTTCATGGCAAAAAAACATGTAAATGTTATGAGGACTCAGATTGTTGGGGGTAATATACTGACTCTGTGAACCACTTAGAGAGGGCTGTAAAGCACTGTGAAGCAGTATATAAGTCTAAGTGTTATTGCTATTGCTAAATACTTGTTGGGCTTTAATCTTGCTGTGTCATTATTAATTATTAATATTCCAAAAAATCTTTAGCATTCCCTTAGTAGCATGTGGAGTGCCAATCAACCTGTGATGTCCATCATCTGGTATTATATCATCAATCACTTTATATTCTTTAGTCATGTGGTTTTCTTGACAAGTTACAGGAGTTGTTTAAATAATGCCTTGGCTATTGTCCCTAAACTGATCATTTGAATTCAGCACTTTCCTATATCACTGCTACCCAACCTAGGTGTCTGCTTGCTTTAGGAATGATTTTCATACTTGGAGTGTCCCAACTGCCTTCAACTGAGGACCTGTATACTGCATGAATCAAAAAGAGGGCTTTGAAAATATTTACAGACCCCTCATATCCTGGACATTAAACTGTTTCAACTTCTCCCCTCAAAAAGACGCTATAGAGCTGTACACACCAGAACAACGAGACACAAGAACAGTTTTTTCCTCGAAAGCCATCACTCTGCTAAACAAATAATTCCCTCAACACTGTTCAACTATTACAAAGTCTGCACTACTATTACTGTTAATCTTCTCATCACTCCTTATCACCCATCCCCTCCCACTTGTGACTGTATGACTGTAACTTTGTCGCTTGTATCCTTACAATTTATATTGACTGTTTCCTAGTATAATTTGATTGCTTATTGTACCCTACGACTATTATTAAGTGTTGTACCTGATGATTCTTGACTCTTGACGAATGTATATTTTCTTTTACGTATACTGAGAGTATTTGCACCAAGACAAATTCCTTATGTGTCCAACCACACTTGGCCAATAAAAGAATTCTATTCTATTCTATTCTATTCTATTCTATTCTATTCTATTCTATTCTATTCTATTCTATTCTATTTTATTCTATTCTATAAACTCTTGGTATATGCATCTGATGTTCTTTGGTCATCCTTCCCAGGAACACACCCTTGCCGCCGTCCCCCTCCACATGCATCATGAAGCATCTTAGCAGGGTTTGTTTCTGAAACATTCATTATATCTTTTATATTTGGGTATCAGGTTAATTTAAAAAAAACGAAATCAATTAATTTCAGTTCCCTTATTTCAGATGCAGTTCTTGCTTTCAGATGTTAACTTTTGATATTGGATTTGGACACACTTTTTATCCTACTGTTCTTGAGGTAAGCTTTGCATGTCATAATTGTCATAGGTAAATAACAGATGTGGGTGACCTGTGTGATTAGGTAAAAGGGTTTTTGGAAAAAGAAAGGAAAATACAATGCTGGAGAAGTATTGTCTGTTCATGCATGCGTTTTCTCCTTCTGTTCTGATAAACATTTTCTGATGGAACTATGCATTTGTAGATGTTGAGATCAGTAGATTGGTTAAATGTTTTAATCAGTTAATATGTATTCTAGGTACATGAATATTTTGATTTTCAAGCTGATGAAGATTCATTTTCAGAGGACCAAAGTGTTAAAGAAAGTCTTCTTAGAGATACATTTAGTATCCTGTTATCAAATCAAACATCTTCTTCCACTTTCTTTGAAGCTATGCAGAATGTATATCGATCAGCAAGAATTAAGGTAGGGCTTGAGGCATGGCAACCTTCTGCAAACAAACACATTTTTTCAGTATTAAAGCTGTGACTAGCTTATAATTGCCAATAGCTTTTGATATTATCAGCCATACTTTCATTCTAAATCACCTAAGAGATTTTAAGTTGCTTGGACAAAATTGGCAAATAATTGCATATCTGAATGTGAAGAGGACCAGCGATACTGTGGTACTACTCTATTACTAATATTTTCTTTTTGTCATATTAATTATGCCTGCATAAGTATTTTAATGAAAAGCTAAATAATTGTACCAATTCCCCTAGATATGAATGCTACATTCCAAAGTGAAACAACCCTATAGCCATTTCTGCCCCAGCAACAAAACATCAATATTTACTTATCTACCCAAGGTTTTCCTATTATCTATTTACAGGATGACCATCTCAAGGAGAATTCTGATTTTTGCCTAACATTAGAAGAATTAAATCCATTGATTAGCTTTGTGAAAGGGATTCATAATCCAGGGCAGTTTGAATTGGTATGTGACATTTGTGGTTTTATTTTGTAATAATTTTTTCCCAATGTGAACTTTTTTCCATATACGTTTGATTATGTAATGTTTCTTCTTAATTGGGATGAAGGACATTTTCTTATTGTTCCCAATTGCTTTTTCTTTCAGCTTTTCCCTTCTGCTGTTCCTAAAATCCATTTTTTGCTGCATGATCTTTATCGTATAGTGAACCCAGGAAAAAAGCTTAATTCCATCCTAGCTCTTCATTGGTTCCTTTCAAGTTTATTTAAACAGTTCCAAGGAATTAGCAAAGTAGCATCTGCAAACCTTCCAAAAATGTAAGATAATATATTGATTATATTTTTTTGTTTACAGCTTTATCACATTATCTTTTCAAACTATTACAGGCTGAAAGAGATTGTTAGACAATTCTTTTGATTAATTGTCCTGATTTTAACAACTGTTCACAAATTAACACTGAATCAAAATATCCATTAAGATCCATGTTTTGACATCATTTTCAATAATCTCAAATAAAAAGTACTTTAACAGATTAACAGAGTATGCGTCTTAATCTGTAATAAATAAATCATGCTAAACTTTATTTTCCCCCAAATCTGTGATGCTATGCATAAATGAGAGAGAATCAGAAAAAAGGAAGAACAAACTGATCAAGGCCTACGTTTCAAAAAATACTAAGAGGAATTAACAAAAAAATTCAAATAATTTAGACTGTTGTGATATAGTTCTGTAATTTTTGCAGAAATGCAATCCTAGATAAACCTCCTAACTCTTTATACCTCTCAGCAAGCCTTAACATTATGGCATCAGCCCAAAGTCTAAGAGCTCAGAAAACCATATGATCCCCGATGAATAAATTTGTTTCTGGTTTTATTAATTTTAAACACTTCAAAATAAAATTACTTTTGACAAGATGATCCTAAATTGGCTACCTTTAAAAGTATAATTCTACATTTGCACATTTATTACTGTAATAGATGGCTTTTGAGTATGAGCTGAAAATTGCACTCTTAAATACCCTGTGGATGTTATAGAAATAAAACTCCATTTGGCCAGGTGTCTGAATAAGAAGTTATCCAATTGCTGGAAAGAAAACATCTGTATAAAAGAAACAAGTTCTTTCAATAGATTTAATTACTCCTCCACTGTAATTTAAAAATGTCTGCATTTATTGCCTTACGCCTTCTCATATTTTGAATTTTTAATTGCTTGATTTATTCTTTGCTTGATTTGTTCTCTACATTTAATGCTTTAATTAATCATCTAGGTAGATGATAAATTGTTCAGAGGCATTTGACAATTTAGTACAAAGTGGCATAGAATAAATCTAGAAACAGACTTTATTCTACAATAAACAATCTTTTTTACTATAACCATCCAAAATCAATAATTAGTTAACATTTTTGAAATATGTACAGTTTATGTATATACCACAGAAATTATTAGTATTCCAGATTCTTTGTTTGTCTAAATTGCACTCTAATAGAACTTTGTTCTATTTCATTTCTTTTTCTTTCTTTCTTTCTGCAAATAGATAACTTCAGTACAAATTGTAACAAGGCCTTTCTTTGTTTATTACAATTTTTCAACAGGCAAAATCGTTCAAGAAATAAGCCTTTGATGACAGCTAAATGGTCAAATCTTGGGTAAGTATTAAGTACGATTATGATAGCAAAATACATATAGGCAGGCGTGGGATTCAGTTTTTTTAACAACTGGTTCTGTGGGCATGGCTTAGTTGGTGGGTGTGGCTTGGTGGTCATGTGACTGGGTGGGTGTGGCCAACTCAACATCACTCATGTCAAGGGGCGCTTCTCGCCTGGCCTCTCATGACAGTGGGGATGTTGCAATGGTCATAAGTGTGAAAAATGGTCATAAGTCACTTTTTTCAGCGCCATTGTAACTTTGAATGGTCACTAAGTGAACTGTTGTAAGTCAAGGATTACCTGTACAACAATACAAAAAGCTTCTTTGCTTGCAAAAGGTTGCCCTAAATACCAATCATTAGATTAAAAATACCTGCAAGCCGGAGTTACAAATCAGGCAGGGTGCTAGAGCACCTTGAGGAAGGAAAATATTTAAAATGCAGTGATAATTATCAGCAGCCAACTCTTGCTCATAAAGTGAAACCCTTTAGCAGAGAGGTCATTTAAGCTCTCCAGCAAAAGCACACTCAGGAAAAGCAATCCTTAGATCCATTTGCGCCACTTAAAAATACCAGTTGGTCTCACTCACCTCACAAGATATCCTAAGGAAATCATCCAGATTTAAGGAAAGATCACATGCCCCCCAGAAAGGCAGTAAAAAAAAATCAGTGCCAAGCTTGCATCCTGCCTCTTGGAAGTATACCCCCAAAAGGACAGTGCCAGATCGTATTAAGGCAGTGAATGAAGTCCCCTCCCCAAATAGAAAAAGAAACCATGAGGCAAGAAAAAATTCAAACACAATACAAATAATTAAATCACAACAGTAGCTGTTTAATAGGATTAAACTTCACCAAGCACAGAATTAACCTTCACCAAAAACCAGTTTTAAACCAAAATTCAGAAAGTATGTAAACTCAATTTTGAATGTCAATCCTTCTAGCTAGCCAAGAAGTCTTGCTGAATGTCACTCATCTTGGTTCCCTGTCTCTAAAAGCTTTGCTTCATTATTCAATTATTTCTTCAAAGTGCAGATTGTCCAGGGAAGTATTTCCTCCCAACAGCAGTGTAAAAATCTTAAAACAACCCTTCCCCTTTAAGAAAGCCAAGCCCCAAAAGCTCCAGAGAGAGGAAGTCTAGGCTGTCTGCCAAGAATGTAATAAGAGTGGAGAAAAACAAAAGGAGATTGCCTCTAACTACTGGTTCTCCGAACTGCTTGAAAATTAACAAGGGATTCTATAGAACTGGTAGAATCCCACCCCTGCATATAGGGATATATATTGGATATAGCTTACCAGGCAATGCCACAACACCCTATCCATTCACATCACCTGTTCTTATTGTTTTTATATAATTCCTATTGAAATGATAGATTTGTTAAAGTAATATCTCCTTGAAAATCCAATTAATTTAATTGCATGAATTGCATATGATGTACAATTTCATAAAGAATACAAGTAATAACATTTATTCCCATTCACTCCGGTAAATATGTAGAGCAGGGGTGTCAAACTGAAGGCCCGCAGGCTGGATCCGGCCCGTGATGAGGCCAGATGCAGCCTGCATGGCCATCCTGGAAACTGTAAAGTTCCGGCCTTGCATCACTTCAGCCTGGCCCATGCCAACCTGGGTAGATGTGCGCATGCACAGGCCCAGTTCTCCATCGCTGCATGCAGGCAACTAAAGTAGTTTGTGGGACTAGGGTAAAAAAAAAAACAATAGTTCAGATGTTCAAAAAAAAAAAAAAAAAAAGATCGCGCAAGGTTGGAAGGTCTGAACTATTTTTTTTACCGTAGTCCCGCAACTACTTTAGTTGCCATGCGTGTGACGATGGAGAACAGAGTTGAAAAGCTGGTTAGTGAAGGGGTTTAACTGCACTGGGGCAGGGCGAGGTTTGGCATGGGTGGCCTGGCTGAAGGGCCCCCAGATAAGCCAGGCCAGGGTGGGTGAGGCAGCTCTGAACCTGTTAGATCGGGGTGGATCGGTTCCCAGAGAGACATGAGACCATAGTAACTTTCAGCTCTTTATTTTAGTTCAGCTCAGTACAAGAAAACTGGAGCCGCAGCAACCCTTCATATAGGGATTGCTCCCGGCTCGGCGGCCAATGGCAGTGCTTTGAATCTCCCGCGATCGGCTCGGCCAATCGCGGTAGATTCCCAACGCTCCAATCACAGCCGCTGAGTCAACCAATCCGGTTGCGGTCCGTGCGGACCAATCAGGTGTCAGGTTTTGGAGTATGATAATATAGCACAGAACCCACTGCCTTGCTTTATCCTACACCACCACCACCCGCTGCCTCACTTCATTCTTCATTCTTCACCACTTCTTCTCCTTGCTCTCCTAGCGGGAGGCTGAGCAAGACACCGGTGCAGCAGCCACAAAGGGAGGTGGTGGTGGGGTGGAGGATGTAGCAAGGTGGGGGTGTGCAGCTGCCCCCCCCCCCCCGTGCCCTGCACCAGCTTACCTAAATGTTCTGCCAGCCAGGCACTGAAGGGCTGCAACTGCCATCTCAGCGAGACAGAGCGAGAGAGCGAGAGAGCTCTCCAACCTGTGTTTGTGTGTGTGTGTGTGTGTGTGTGTGTGTGTACGAGCAATCCGTGCTTCAGCCAAGGCACCTAAGCTGCTGGCAACGGCGGGGGTGGCAGTTCAGAAAAATGGGTTTACACTTATGACTGCAGGATTCACTTACTCACTATTGATTCATTAAATCAGTGGCCCCCAATCTTTGTGCTCGACGCAATAGGGGGACAGGGAAACCAGGCCACATGAATGGCAGGCCGTCGCACACGCGTGTGCACACAGCTCAACTTGAACAAGCAGTGGGCCAGCGTGCACAGCTCAACTTGTGCAAGTTGAACTGTATGTTGGCAAACATGATGGCCCACTGCTCACACAAGTTGAGCTGTGCATGTGTATTTAGGCGGCCCAATTGCCAATAGGTCATGGCCTGGTAGTGGGCTACGGCCAAGGGAACCCCTGTACTAAATGACTACCAAAAAAATGTCATCAGGTCTGGTCACAAGGGTGCCTTGACTTATGACCGTAACAATTTACAACAATAAATCCAATTGTAGTCATAAATTGAGGACTACCATAAACAGAATACAAAATCAGAAACAGCAATCATAGCAACGGTACAAGTCATATCATAAAATTGTGGACTACAATAAATTCTGCCTGTACTGCTGGAAGTCTATTCTCATTTGAACAAACTTTTTAAAAATCATTTAAAAATGAAAAAAAAAAGACACTGCTGGAAGTCGGACATTCTGTTCACTGGACTGTGCTTGAATTTCTAATTACAAAGACATTCTTTTGTTACTTAACCTTTAGGATTTCTTATTCAGAAAAAGACAACATTCAACTAAGGGTATCCTCCCTCGTCAAGGAAAAAGATAAAGGTAACATTAATTTTTTGTACTCATTTAATATTGTTTGCCACTAAATTAAATCCATTCAGAAGCCAAAATATATATCCAACTGGACTGTTTTGCACAGAAAATATTTCATATGTTTCCGCTGACTATAAAAAGCCTTTGATTTTTTTTCCTATGAAGTAGAAGTCAAGTGTACTGTTCATATGTTGAATGAATACATAAAACTATTTAGAAGTGCTTTTACATAGCTGAATTTATTGTGATTCTTCTATGGCTGCTTGATTTCATGAGCCAATTGTCACATCCTTCTCTGCTAAAGGCACTGATCATTATAGGATTTGCTTTGATCATTAATATAGCTATTATCAAGAATCTTTTAGTTATCAGGAATCTATCAACCCTACTTTACCTTCTATAAGGCCAGCTGAAGGTAGACAAAAATAAAGATATTTTCTTGAAAACAAATGGTATATATCAGTACCGATAGGGTTTTATTCAGATTTTTGGATATTCCATGAAATTTTTCTTAAATGCAGATAGATGCAGTAGATGAATGATGAACCATCCTAACATGTTTCTATATTTTTTAGAACTGCACATTTTAAATCTGGCTAAAGAAATGCATTGCAGTCATGGTAAGAGAGAATCTGAATTATTATTATTATTATTATTATTATTATTATTATTATTATTATTATTATTATTATTATTATTATTATTATTATTATTATTATTATTATTATTATTATTATTATTAATATTAATATTA
This sequence comes from Notechis scutatus, assembly GCF_049901735.1. Lineage (NCBI taxonomy): Eukaryota > Metazoa > Chordata > Lepidosauria > Squamata > Elapidae > Notechis > Notechis scutatus. The sequence continues at coordinate 10,880,412 of NC_142014.1, forward strand.
ATATTAATATTAATATTATTTAAGATTCAAACTTCAATTCGATTCACAGTCTGGGACTGGTAAAAACTTAAACATTCAAATCCTAACCAAGGACCTAAGTCCTGTTACGGTGACATTTAAATAGTAGTTGTTGTGAATCAATAAAGTAGTTATTACTACTAATTAAAGAGTTACTACAGCTCATTATGGGGCTGTTCATGTTGAGAAACTTTTTTAAAATTTTGGGGGGAAATCCTTTAAATCTTGTATTAGTTATTTTGCCATATCTGCCTAACAGAAGGAATGGTGTATTAATTGAATGCAACAGTATTAGAAACATAGAGCTAAGCCACTGATTTAATGTATGTAAGCATTTTAATGGTTCCTTCCCCCCACCTCCCTTGTAAAACAGATAAAGATACACTACCTCATATCAGGCAGATCATCACCAGCCCACATTTGGACTTAAATCCTAATTTTGACCCCAGGATCAAAGAATACTACACTGAGGTGCCTTTTGATCTTTTGACAATCAAGATTAGAGCAGAACCCATGAATTGTCAATGTGAAGCTCACTTGAATGAGAGACAAGGACCAAGGTAATTGGAACGATGGGTGATGCTCTTGGGATATACAATACAAATCCTTCAGTTCTACTTTACCAGAAAAATTGCAACGTGCTTATCCTTAAAAGTGCCACGATTAAGTATTATTGTGATTTCCCTTTGAAAGCTTTGAAAATGCAGTTTTCCTACAGTAATGCCGATTAAGCCAATAATTAAGTAATAATTACAATAATTATGCCAATAATTAAGTATTATTGTGATTTCCCTTTGAAGCTTTGAAAATGCAGTTTTCCTACAGTAATGCCGATTATGACAGCATACAAAATTTCTACAAGAACCTATTGATATACAGTGCCTCTTTAAGATACCGTCTTGCCGTTTCTTCATAGCTTTGGCTGTAACATGAATGTGCATGCGTGAACATTCATAAGAAAAAGAGAAATGGCCTAATTTTGGCAAATTTACAGAACTGTTTGCATCTCCGTGCACATGTAAACTCTGTGCAAGCAGTTCTGTATTTCTAGGAATGAAATGAGCAGATATCAGATTCCTGTGTTTGAATACAAAGCCTTATCTTTGTAGTGTTTGTGCGGCTTGCTGTATCATGTATAGATTGAACTTGTGCAAAGCTTGCACGAAGTTTCATGCAAAGCAGTCTTTTGGCACTGCTTCACAAGCAACACAACGCCTTACTAAAGTATAGCAATTATACTGTGTCACTTCTTCTTTCCTACTTTCTTTCCTTCCTTCCTTCTTTCCTTCCTCATCAAACAAATCCATTTGCTTCTACCCCAACATCTCTGCGGTTAATTACTACCATCCGTTGCTAAACACATTGCTCAGGGGAAGGAAAATAAACACCACAAGAACTACTTTCTTTTATTGTCTTATTTGGCAAATTTGTTTGAGATGTGGAAGCATTAACTGTTTGCACCATATATTCTACTGACTGCTATGGGCATAAGGGATAGAGTTCCTTTCTTCATTTCCCCCCTCTTTTGTCTTTGTAGCGTTTTTCTCTACATGGAAGACTAGATTCTTCCATTCTGCTTGCTTTCTACAGAATGGGTATCATACTTACTTCTCCTTTCCCCCACCATTAAGGATAAAAAGTTTAGAGATACAAGGCTTCTAATAGGACAGGTAACTAATGGAAATTGAAGTCCAGCAAGTCCTAATCCCAGCAAAGTAGCTTTTATCTACTATAGTTTAAAAAAAGATACAACATTCAAACTGTTATGTATTGAATCAAAACATTGTCTAGATACTTCCAATTTTACGCGGGAGAAAACCCGAATAACCAAAAGATAGATGATAGATAGATAGATAGATAGATAGATAGATAGATATAGATATAGATATAGATATAGATATAGATATAGATATAGATATAGATATAGATATAGATATAGATATAGATATGATATAGATATAGATATAGATATAGATGTAGATATAGATATAGATATAGATATAGATATAGATATATATTTTCTTAAGTTTTCGTGGGTACTTACACGTATGGCATTCGGCTTTGTTCGGGTATTTTCCCACGTCATTGTTGTTCTTTTAAAGTTGTAGCAACGTTTCAGCAGAATCTCATCTGCCATCATCAGGCTTCTGTATTGTGTCTGTCTGTGAGCCAGGCCCCCACAGTTGTTTCTGACTCACAGACACAATACAGAAGCCTGATGATGGCAGATGAGATTCTGCTGAAATGTTGCTACAACTTTAAAAAGAACAACTACAATGACGTGGGAAAATACCCGAACAAAGCTTTGAATGCCATCTATCTATCTATCTATCTATCTATCTATCTATCTATCTATCTATCTATCTATCTATCTATCTTTGGTTATTCGGGTTTTCTCCTGCGTAAATTGGAGTATCTAGGCAACATTTTGATGAAGTCTCATTCATCATCTTCAGGCTTGTGTCTTCGGCTCTGCGCTTCTCAGAGGGAAGCACAGAGCCGAAGACACAAGCCTGAAGATGATGAATGAGACTTCATTGAAACGTTGCCTAGATACTTCCAATTTTATGCAGGAGAAAACCCGAATAACCAAAGTCCCACATACAAATACCCGCGAGAATCTCAGAAAACAAAGATAGATAGATAGATAGATAGATAGATAGATAGATAGATAGATAGATAGATAGATAGTTGTGTTGCCCTGCTAAAGTGAGAGTAACCTTTAGATGACCCCAACTGTTAACTCCAACTGTTTTGGATGGAAACTTAGAACATTCATATTTGGGTTTTCAAGAAGGGTTTTCAAGTATTATGATTGGTTAAGGCCCTGTGGGCCCAGAGTGCAAAATTACAGGCCTAAGCCTGCTGTTCCTCAGTTCCAGTTTAGAGTCTATAAATGTTGTTGTATTATGCTGGTCTGCTTCTTGCCTACTGAAGCTCACTACACAATACAAACTTTATGAGCACACTGGAACAATAAGGAAGGAGAGGGTTTATAATTTTATTTAGCTACAGGCAGTCCTTGAGTTACAACCACAATTCATCCCAAAATTTATGTTGCTAAGTGAAATATTTGTTAAGTGAGTTTTGTCCCATTTTACAACTTTTCTTGCCACAGTTGTTAAGGGAATCACAGCAGTTGATAAGTTAGTAACATAATTGTTAAGTGAACCTGGTTTCCCCATTAACTTTGCCTGTCAGAAGGTTGCAAAAGGTGACCACGTGACTCCAGGACACTGCAACCATCATAAATATGAACCAGTTGCCAAGCATCTGAATTTTAATCACATGACCATAGGGATGTTGCAATGGTCATAAAGTGTGAAAAATGGTCATAAGTCACTTTTTTCAGTGCTGCCGTAACTTTGAACAGTTACTAGATAAACTATTGTAAGTCAGTGACTATCTGTATTTTGTCTGAATAGATAGTTGAATATGATTAAGAGGGACAGAGCCATGCTAGTTCTGTCTAAACAAAAATTTCAATTTCTCCATGTTCAGCAAGGAAGTCTGCAATTGAAAGCCTGATAAAGTCCAGATTCCAAATGTTTGGAAGTTTCTACTCAACTAGACACAAGTAAAAGAACTATGCAGATACCACAACTCTATAGTAGAACAATATAACAGAACTATCTAAGACTTCGGGAATGGTTCTGATATGCGTTTCTCTTCCTGCAGTTCCTATGCTTTGCTTTTTCTGACATTTGGAAATATCAGACATTTGGAAATGTCAGACATTTGGAAATATCAGAACAGAAACACAACAGAAAGATAATAATGTGTATCATTGCAAAGAATGTATCCTCTCCTTTTCAGCTGTAAAATACTTTTCGAATATTTTAGTCTATGATAAAATGAACAGATTACTTATTTCACTAAAGTTTTATTGTTTTTGCATTCTCCTTCTGTTCTAACAGCTCTGCACATTACCCACTTGGATTAGGTATAAACATAGTAATTATTGTGGTAACAGACAAGTCTCAATCAGTCAGTGAGATCGTGAGCATCTACAAAATCATCATTTTTCGTGAAGACCGTCCAAGCTTGCCATTGTTTGATGATTTCATGCTGTGTGGTTTTGTACAGGTACTTTCTAAATACAGTTAGCAAACAAACGTTTAAATACAAATGTTCTACCCATGCACCATGTAATTTATTCATCAATGGTGGAGGAAATCAATAGTTTTGTGGGCATTTAATACCTCCTCTATTGTGTTCTTACTTGCTTCTGTTATTTTAGTCAGTCCAGATTTTCTACTCTTGCCAGATCTTGTGGAGGAGATGGTTTGCGACAAAGGTTCATGGATTCCTAACAGAATGCATGTTTTGCAATTAGAATGTCCTTGGTTCACACCATAGAATCTGAAAAGTATAGACGAAAGTCCAGGAAGCCAATACAAAACTAAGTATAGCAATAATTTAACTCTCAACGCAGATAGTTTTTAATCATCTATCTAATTTAACCCATTACCAAATTACAGAATTGTGCTCCTGCCTATTTCTATGGTGTATGTGACTTTGGATTGAAAGGATGACTTTGCAGTTGAAATGGCTTTATTCATTATAAGTGTTCAAGTTAAGGAAGATATTTTAGAATGAAAGCTAACAGATAAAAATGGATGGATGGACTGAACCAATAGGATTGTCAGTCCAGACCAGAATGGAGACTGGTCCTGTCTACTTGACAACTAAGTGGCTACCAGATGTTATTGCTTATGGAAGCCCTAAGCAATCCATTCCATGTTGCTGACACATGCCAGAATCTTCACAGGGTTCTTTATTCAGTGCCTTGCTTGTCCAAACCACACCCCATTCCCATGACCTAAAGAGATGGGCTTGCCTTTGAACATCTATCCAGTAACTTTAACTGTGCCACTATGTCCGTGTATTCAAGTGGAATTTGTGGGTTTCATTCCTTCAAAGTTAAACTACCATGTCACATTGTAAACTGCTTTGAAAAAAAGAAGAACTCTGTAAAGTGTGTGTGATACGAGCTTTCTATTTGAAGGGTGGTTTGGGAATTTAAAAGAAAAATCCACAGGGTGAGATTCAGCCTTTGGGTTCTGTTCTGTCGCCAGTAAAGAGACTCGCAGACCTCTATTGACTTCAGCTCTTTAGTTGACTTCAGCTCTTTAATAATAAACAGTAACTTCAACTGCAGTCGAACCGCAGCAGCCCTTTTTATAGCGGCTGCTCCACGGCTCGCAACCAATGACATTTAGTTAAACTTCCTGCCGCTATAGGCGGCCAATCAGATACTAATGTTACTAACCAATCGTATCGTTGCTTCTGCTAACCAATAGGAACATCGCCCTAGAAGTCTCTATTTAAATACACTACAGGTTCAACCTCGACTAGGCCCCCAGCCTGTGCTTTCTGCTAATGCAAATGAGGGCATATCCTTTCAAAGACCATCCAACCCATCCCTAACATAATCAAAGGAGGACTTTATTTTACTTTATTTCAAATAGGAGTTTGCAAAAGCAGCCTGTATTTTCTTTTTTAAAAATCTACATAGACTGACTTTTTATGGTGACTGTATTTGGTTTTTTCTTTATCCTAAAGTACATTACTACTGTTGGCTGAATTTGCCTATGCTAGAGATCAGACAATTCCATGTTTTTTTTCTTCTTTTTAGTAACTAGACATCTGTTCTAGGAGCCAAAGTTAAAACAGAGCAAACAGTCCAAGACCTTCTTTAGGCACAACTGGACTTGTGCATTGGAAAGAAAAGGTCAAAGACAGTGGTGTGGTCTTCCTCACAGTGGGGTTTCAGTTGAAGCCTCTTTTCTTTCATGTCTAATCCTGCTAGGATAATCAAGTTTCAGTGTAAGCTGATATCATGATGGATACAATACAAAGAAGAAGAAGAAAAAAAACTGGGTAGTTTCCAGGCTGCCAATAATTCTCATGTGTTTGAGTAACCCTGGATTAAGTTCAAGGCTACTCAGAAAAGTAGTGTACAACCCCAAAGCTGTGCAGCTTCTAAAAGTACAAAACTATTGTTATTTCATTTCTTCTCTAATATCATCATTAAGAGAAAATGATCAAGAATAAAGGTTTGAGCCATGATGGCATCTTAAGCAGCTGAAAATTCCATTGTTTGTATTTATAACCTGGAATCAGAGTAGTTTTCCTGGTAATGAAGACGTTATAGATTTAGGTTTGATTGATATTAATTTGATTGCATTTAAAATGCATCTTCTAGCCTCAGTAAGAAGGATAAGATGCAATTACAACTTAAGTTCAATTCTGTAGAATTAAATAACATAACATGCAGTTCTGGAATTAACAAGTTTAATAAGACTTGCTAATTCAGATCCCTTTGCTATGAGAAAAATGAAATTATTTTCAACATATTACCCTAAAATAGCTAACATCCTGAATTATGTGATACCTACTAAATAAAATTATGCAATAATAAATTTCATTTCAGGTTTTTTTTTTTGTTCTGTAGCAGATCAACAAAATGGAACGTAGATCAAATAAAATATGAAACACAAGATACTTTACCAGAACTTGAAAAGCCATATATCACTACATAGAATTTATATATAAAGAGGAAAAATACACATTAGGAAAATGTATTAAAGATGTTAAATAATTGGCAACATATTTCCATTTCTAGAAAATGTGTAGCTTTATAATAGTAGTGTAGTGTTTAATTGATTATCTGAAAAAAAGTAATTAAGTGAAGATTTTCTTCCACATCAAGTATTATAACCATAATTTGTTTTTTTCTGTTTTGCCTTTGAAGTTGAGAAATTTCTTTGTTGGGCTCAGATTGGAAGTAAGGATGGTGCAATGAGGCTGTGCAAAAAGAAAAAGGATAATTGGCTCAGCCCATTATTGAAGCGTCAGAATTTCAAAAAAAGCAGCACTGATCATGTTACAAACAGATCTGTTGTAGCCTTGATCTAGACAACCTAAGCCTGACCTTCAGAAATATTAACTTGATTTGTTTGTTTATTTTTTTTTAAAAAAAAGACAGTTGATTAATTGCAGACAATTCTGTTAATCAATTAGACTTTTTGATTGGGTGACAGTTTATGTGACAGAACTAAGATGAAGAAGGGAATATGGCAACTGTCACTCACATCCTTATCCCCTCTAGGAAGGATTATTAAAATGCATTTTGCATGGGGCTGCTGTTGAAGACTACCCAGAAGTTGCAAATGGCACAAAATGCCCCCTTACCTTCACTGATATGTAAGAAGTGCTAGAATGTTATAACACCATGTTATTTCTCAGAAGGCATCTGAGTTTAGCGTGCTGGTCATCAGCAGGCATGACACCTAGATACTTTCAGGACTGCTGCTTCAAATGCAACTGATCTGTCTAGTACATATGCCCAAATTGGGGGTGCAAAGGCACTGCCTTCTATATGAAATTTGGGAGGGGGGGGAAATATTTTTCCCTGAATACAGTCTTTTCCTATTGATTAATTTTTCTCCTGGCACTCAGATGGCCTCTTCCTAAAAGTTATTCCAAAGGAAGTTCAATTAAAGCAGTTCTGATATCTGGCTAGCAATGAAATGACCATTGATCATTGATCTCCAGTCAAATTCAATAGAGCTATTTTTAGCTATTGGGTATATTAGTTTCACTAGCTTGATATTAAGATAGCTTTAACCAAGAAAACAAGACAATCGATGATACTTTCTTTTCAAGATGAAATCATTCTGAAAAGAAGAAAGCAACAAAATTAAGCGAAATAGGCATAGTTGGAGTAGCACACACTGTACTAGAAGTTAAATAGTTTTTACTAGGCTGTGTTAATTGCTTCTTCAAAACTATTCCTTTTACTAAATTGTGCTGCTTGTTTTACAAATGCTATTGTGAGTTAAATAGATATTAGGCAATACTGTATCCCCAAACAGAAGACATAAATTCAACAAAATGACACAAAATCTTACTTAATGAAATAAGTAAATTGCATCAGTGGAGAAAGATCCTGGATTAAATAATTATTAATCTGACATATTTCATGGTTTTTTTCTTCATTCTTTCAAACTTTATTGATATGGAAACTTAATTTTTTTTCTCAATTTATCCTGGGGTATTTTTGCTGTAATCATTTCCTAGTGCCAGAGCTACTGTATATCAGAGTTTCCAATGAAAATGAATGAAATTGCACCAACCAATTATTTGGAGACTAAGAAAGGATTAGCTCTGTACACTATTTACCCTATTTAAATTACCTTTAAGCCTCTTTCCTACTTTTAGTATATATTATAGATTTTCCTACTTTTTTAAAAAAAAAAATAGAGATCAGGTTCTCATAATTAGTTGTGATCTCATTCTGCATTTATCTAAATAATGTCAGAGAAGTGTCTAAAGACTTTCTAATTTTCTCTTTGTGGAATGAAACATGAGAATAGCAAAATAATGTGTAGGATATTTATACTACCATGATTCTCCCAAAATAAGGCCTGGTCTTATATTTGAGGAGGGCTCCAAAATGAACATTAGGGCTTATTTTGGGGGAAACACAATTTCAGGATGATCAGCCCACCACACACAAAAGGCGGCAACTGCGCTGGTGCTGACGTCTGGTAGTAGCTGCAAGCTCATGGTCGGCACACTCTGGGGCTGCGCAGCCTGTGCAGCATAGGTGAGTTGATTACCTGTCCAAGCAGCAGATGGTAGCAGAGGCACAGGGGGAGGCACACAATCCAGACATGTTGTGTGGGCTGCAGAAAAGCCAAGAGTCGGTGGCTTGGAGTGGGCAGATGGCCACGGGAGGCTCGTCTTCACATCTCTTGGCTCACCAGTGGCCCATGTGGTCAAGGATGGGCTGCTACCAGTTTTCACCAATTCAGGCGAACCGGTTGTTAATTTTATGGCCGATTCGGCAAACTAGCAAAACCCACCCCTGGCTGGCCCCTCCCCTCCCAGGATTCCCTACACGGCCCATTTTGGATCACAGGTAAATGTGGAGGCTTGGGGAGGGCAAAAAAATGGGCCTCCTGCAAGTTCCAGAAGGCCAGAAATGGGCTCGCTTCCAGCCTCCAGAAAGCCTCCAGAGCCCGAAGAGGGCAAAAATGCTGCCTGCAGTCCGTTTTTGTTCCCAGGGTGGTGCAGGAGGCCAACTAGGCCAGCACCAGCATACAACCGGTTGTTAAATCATTTGAAGCCCACTCCTGCATGTGGTGCATCAGGATCACCTGCCTTCCCCCGCCCCCCATGCCTCTGCCTGTGTCTACTGTTGATGTTGCTATATGAAGACAAGCCCTCCATGGCTGCCTGCCTGCTCCAGCCAACCATCTCTCAGCCACATGGCGCATCCAGATCACGTGCCTCCCACTGACTCTACCTCCATCTGCTGCATGGACAGGTAATCAACTAACCTGTGCTGTGCAGGCTGCTGCTGCTGTGGGATTCCATTGCCCCCCCCCCAACCCTTTTTACCTCCAGTGCTGGCCACACTCCACACTCCTCCCCCCAGATTATAACAACCTTCAATAGGGTTTATTTTTGGGATAGCACTTATATTAGGAGCATGCTGAGTCACAGTGGCACAGTGGTTAGAATGCAGTACTGCAGGCTACTTCTGCTGCCTGCTGGCTGCCTGCAATTTGGCAGTTCAAATCTAACCCAGCTCAAGGTTGACTCAGCCTTCCATCCTTCCGAGGTAGGTAAAATGAGGACCCAGATTGCTGGGGGCAATATGCTGACTCTGTAAACTGCTTAGAGAGGGCTGTAATGCACTGTGAAGCGATATATAAGTCTAAGTGCTATTGCTATGCTTAAAAATCAGGGTAAGGTCTTATTTTCAGGGTAGGTCTTATTTTTGGGGAAACAGGGTATATGGCAAAAAGCTTTACATTAAAGTGGTTGAAACTATAGTAGCAGGGATATACCAATGCTTTAACCTTGATTGGTCTCATCATGTGAACCATGGCTTTCCCAAATATAGCTATGTAGACAGCATAGCAAGGTAAAGCCAATACATTTACAAGGTACCTACCTAACATATATTTTTTGTACGCTTGAATTTACATGCAGTATATTGTAAATTCATAGTATCTGAAAAGTAGAGGCAAAAATCCAGGAAGTCATACAGAACTAGGTAGGTCTACCATGCTTTTGGGTTTCACAAATACCTTTGTCATCATCTAGTGGTTGTCAACCTTTTGGAGCCAGATACAATAACCACAATATTAGTCATGTTTTAATGAACCATAACCATAACCATATTGCCAGATTGTCAAAGGAGAAAGGTAGGATATTCCTACCAGTACTTAAATTAGAGGATGAAGTTTAAGAAGAGGTTTTAATTAGATCCACAAAGTGTGTCTTCTCTATTTTAGCCCAAACACAGTCCCCTTGAGCCTTCTAAAAATAAAGATCTAAGCATATTTTACAAAGGATAATTCTATTCTCTTCTGTAATTTGAGCATTGATTTCACTGCACATATTTCATTGTTAACACAATCATCCTATCTGGTCAGTTGTTAGATCCATATTTTCAATAACAAATGCATGAAATCATCTATGAAGAGACCTATTTATAGATCTATCTATAAACTTTTTCTATGTTATCCCCCTTAAGCCAAGGCATTGTGTTATTTACAGCATGAACACCAAACATTGTGTTATTTACAGCACTGACAGGTATGATCTTTTCCATGATGCTAAACTTAAATGATATTTGGGGGGAAAATGGATTACTTCAAGATAGACCATTGTTTTCAAAGTATCAGTTAAAGACATCTCTCTGAACTTTTGGTGAAATATTGAGTGAGGTTCACATAAAATATAAGTCTAGATATTTTGGCCTATAAGTACAATATTATGTATGTATTTCTTTAAGACTTTTAAGAAGCTTTGCATTTGCAAGAAAAAGTGTCATTTGATCATTTGTACAAATATTAATTTCATTTATCCAGCCCAGCATGTCTTGTCCATTCTCTCTTGAAATGAAGCCCTGTCTGTTAATTAGAACATGCATTCACTGAAACCTTTTGAGCCTCTCCCAAGCCATCACTCTTGAACTTCACAGACAATGTGAAGTTGCTCAAACCCTATTCTCCCTTGACAATGCATCCAATAAAGGTGAAAGAGGATATGTCACCATATGAAGTTTCTAAGTGTTAACAGATCCTGAAAATTGGCAACAACTGTTTTGCTGAGTAGAGTCATCTGCAAGCCAAGGGTGGATAATATCCCAGTGATGAGCATTTAACGTTTGAGCTGTGGTCACATTTGCCTTTCATGTCACTTGGGCCTCTTGAGCAAAATTCAAGAGAGATGAAAGCTAATGCAGCTGCCTTTGTTAATCAATATTGCCCAGCCCTTTGGACAGAGGGGCAAGGCTGATATTCCCTGAGATACACAATGCATTTTGATTAACAGTGAAAACTAGTGAAGTTACTCTCTAAACCTGTCTGGTCCATCAGTCCTAGAAATGTAATTTAGATGATTATCTGTGTGCCCATTAAAGCTTGTAACCCATTCCTTGGCCGTTTGAAGTTCGCTTGCTTAAACTTGCTAATAGGAACAATAGCAAGATTAGGTCAGGGTCATGAAATAAGAGAACAGAGAAAAATGGGGAGGAGGGAGAGAGAAAGAGAGAGAGAGATGACAGTAGAATAATAGAAAACTTCCTACCAGCAAGTCATTGGAATGATGAAAGGAAAATATTTTACTATTTAAAAGCTGGTAATCTAAAACACCAAGTGCACTATATGTAAAAACCATTTTATGTAGCATCAATCCAAGGTTGTTTTCCATGTCTGTACAGCCTTCTCTAAATCTGGACCACTGCAAATATGGAAGAAGTAACTCAATCCTCCCCCTCAAATTCCTTTGTTTGGAAAAATGCAGAAAGTCACGACAAGCATGTCTTTCCTTGGTGCTAAATAATAGCATTATAAACCACATTCCGTAGGAGAGAAAAATGGAACGCACTATTCTGAACTCAGTCAAATTATTCATTTGGGCTTTTCTGACTACTACTAATAATAAAAACAAATCCTAAATGTGTTCCTTTTGCAATTCATCTGAAATAATCAGGGTTTTAATGAAGTGTCTTCAGGGGTGGAAGATTTGCTTCCACCGGGCTTGCAAGTCTAGTGAAGATTTTTCATTCTGTTCAAAGAGTATTTCAAACAAACCCGAATAACTATAAGAAGGTGACTTGTGCTCCCAATGCTGTATAACAGCAGGGAATGCTTTAAGATGAAATGGAAATAAAATGGGAGCAGTACTAGTGTGCTAGCTGGATCAAGACAACAATAATGCTTTCATTTATTACTTGAGATATCATGAATTTCGCAACACAGAGATTGTCTTCAACAAGGATGGCAAGGAACTATCATAAGACTGAGAGACTGGCTTCACAAATTGTACTAATACTTGGCTTCTAACTGGGCTTGTTGTGTAAAGTTGATTCAACCTGAGCGTACTTTTCAAACTAAAATGATTCAATTCCTAAGAATGTAATAACCAAGGCCAGACAAATCAGATTGTGATACTGAAACCAACTCAAATACTCCAACCAACATCTGTGTGTGTGTAGGAACCTTCTCCTAGTGCTGCCATATTTGTTAAACTATGACTTTAGGAATGCAAGCAGCCATTGATAAACCCAGGTTAGCTACTCTGATGTTTAAAATCCAATTAGATTTGTCTAAATAACTTCCAACCAACATGAAAATGATTGAAATTCATTCCTGTTTTATTTTGTGCAGGGACTGGTGAAGTTGAATGCTTTGAAATCAAAATCTAAACTCGCCAACAACATAGTTATAAGGTAGAGAAGAACTGAAAATATTTTGGCAATCCCTCTGTTTTGTCATTTGGGGACAATTACTATCATAGTAATCTTTGTTTTACAATAACTATAAATTTTCTACCAATCCTTTGTGGGGTTGGGGGATGTGGGGTATAGGTAAGATAAAGCAACTGTTGCACAACGATTATTGTAGCATGGGAGTGAATAAATTGCATTAAAATAATAGTCTTTTAATAGTTGCCCCTACAACTTATTTTTTTCTTTGCCAATATATTTATCATTCATTTGTATGCTTTTAAGCTGTATTATCCCACCCTTTAAAACTCTGTTGAGAGTTCCCTTGCCAAGGGAGTCACTTGCAGAGTGCTTGCAATTGGGTGTCCTCATTGGTGGTCACCCCTTTTGTGGACACCTGATCCTTCCTGTTGCATGTTTACATGGTTGTAAAATTTGACTGTTCAATATGAATTTTTTTTGTGTGTGTGGGGGAATGTTAGTTTTTGATCTGCTATTAAATGGAGAACATCTTTATTATAGCATCTATTTTCCCTCTTTTTTTCTGGACCAGGAGTGAGGGGGGGTTGCAATGTACCAGGGGTGGGGGTGGGGTTCAAGTTACAGGATCCAGGTAACTACCGTGTTTCTCATATAATAAGGCCGGGTCTTATTTTTTTTATTGAGCCCCGAAAAAATGGCTAGGCCGTCTTTTCGGGGGTGACTTAATCCTCCCCTCTTGCATCTTCGGGCGGGCGGGCAGCGACGGCTTGGATGTTGACCTCGGCGTTGGTGGTGCACTTCGTATCGGGGTCAACGCAGGCAGCACCATATCCGGGTGTGCAACAAAAGTACTTCCTAACGGCCAGCCCCCCCACCATGCCCCCCCATTTCACATGTTTTAATATAGGCCTTAATTTGGGGAGAGGGGCTTAATTTCATTTCATGCCTATAAAACATGCTGGGACTTCCTATTGGGGGAGGCCGTATTGTTGGAGAAACAGGGTATTAAATCTCTCGATTTCTCTGAGTAGCATTTCAGCTGTTGGATACTCTATTCTGTAACTATAGTAACTTTTACTGAAAAATACTTAAGCCTAATGTCTCCCAGATTCTTATTGGAAATGAAGTGGGCTGACAGAGAAAGCTTGTCTCTATCCTATAATCCAGAGGTGGTGTTCAGCCAGTTCTGACAGGTTCTGAAGAACCGGTAGTGGAAATTTTGAATAGTTTGGAGAACCGTCAAATACCCCCTCTGACTGGCCCCACCCCCATCTATTTGCTGCCTCCTAAGTCCCAGCTGATCATCTGGGTCTTCTTTTGTTGCCCTGCCCAGGAGAATGGAGCTGGAAAGCAGGTTAGTAGGGTGGGGAGGGAATGGGGATTTTACAGTATCCTTCCCCTGCCATGCCCACCAAGCCATGCCCACAGAACCGGTAGTAAAAAAATTTGAATACTACCACTACTATAATCCCTTCATCCAATTTTCTCTTTCCTATTATACCCCTGTGCCATAAATTCAGTGTTTAAAATATATATGCACTGAAATACGTACATTTTTGTGCAAATAAATGCACATATATCGAAGGTTAGATAATGATGCCTGTATATCCTATACTTTTTTCATTGTACCAACAGAATAGATTTTTGAGACAACTGCCAACCTTGTGCTTTGCCACACAGTAGAAGCCACCAAAGTTGGAATAACTACAAACAGCACTCCACCATGATGATTCACCTTATCTTAAATATGTTGTTTTACATGGGGATTTAAAAGAATTTCACCCTAAATCCTACGGTACCCAAATTAGTGTTTAGATAAATATTAGCCAGACCAAAATCTTGCTATTGCTATCTTTGGGTGTGGTCAGGGGTGGGATTCAAATTTTTTAACAACTGGTTCTGTGGGTATGGCTTAGTTGGTGGATGTGGTTTGGTGGTCATGTTATTGGCCAACTCAATATCACTCGCATCAAGGCACGCATCTCTTCACCTGTCCTCTTATGACTGTGGGAATGCTGCAACAGTCATAAGTGTGAAAAATGGTCATAAGTCACTTTTTTTCAGTGCCACTGTAACTTTGAATGGTCACTCCACACAAGCAAAGTACCAGCAAAGGAGGGGAAAATAACTTAGAGAAGTTCCTGAGACAGGCCAAGAATGTAATAAGGGTTAACAGAGAGGCAGTTTCTGTAAGCAACACCAGAATGTTTCCTTCCTGTCTTCCTTACAGGATTAGGCCAGTAATTTCTTCTAACAACTGGTTCTCCGAACTACTTAGAATGTTAACAACTGGTTCTAGCGAATAGGTGCGAACTGGTAGAATCCCACTCCTGGGTGTGCTATATGTGTGTATGGAATGAATGTTGCATGATCACATGATCTATTTTTTTAAGAGTCCAGGATTACAATAAGCATCGTTGACTTTTTAAAAAGAAATAATGAGAAGGTCAAAAGATCCTTTGGGCATCTTATACATTTTAAATCCACATGCTGCGATTTCTGGATATAATTTGGCATATATCTTGCATTTTTATAAACTACCAACATTTGTCACCCTAGATAGATGGCAATAGAAAAATCAAGTTTAAAGTGGATTGGGTCAAACTAGGGCACACTCCTCCAATGCATCCCTTGCAGGGGTGTCAAACTGGTGGCCTGATGCCCAGATGCATCTTGTGCAGGCCATGCCCACCCTAGCTCTGCAAAGGCAAAAAAATGTCACAATACGTCACATGACGTGATCAAATTTTAGAGTTTTAGAGTTTCAGTTGCATAGCATTCAGAATATTGCTAACCTCTCCACTACCAGCCTCTTTCTTCATGATATTTCTGATATCACGATTCATGGCAAAGCTGCTCTAATAGTGTTGAAATCCAAAAGCCACGCTTTGCATCTTTTCCCTATTTTGTTTAAATGGGGGAAAAGATGCAAAGAGGCAGGGGAAATTACTGTTGGAAGATAGAATTTTATCAGTTGGGCTCAAAAGTTGTGCCAAGCATAATATTAGCTCGGAGGCCACAAAGATGTATTCGTGCCAAAATGGTTCTGAATGTAAGTCATGTGTTGCAGTGGTCTGCAAATATATGATTAGACAATTTTTTTTCCCATCATTCAGTAACCTTGAGACTGACAGATTTGTGATGGCTTACAGTCTTTGAAAGAAAGTTTACTTATTCCAAAGAACAGGATAAACACATACAGCATGAATGGGGTGGCTAAATGAAATAGTTGGGACCTTAACCATGCAAACTTACAGAAATGATCTCAAGGAATGTCTTATTTCATTCTCTTCAATGGGAATAATAGTGGGAGAGCATTCCCCTGTTTTGTATCCTCTGGCTCTTGCTTTAGTGTTAGTTGTTATCAATATACTATTTAGCTTTGTTGTGGGTTACTTATTTATTTATTTTTTTAAACAAGTTTTATTCAGTTTTCCACATTTTAACGTCTCTTTTTAGTGAACAGCATGATTACAGGTTTCACATATATATACAAATATGACCATGGTTACATATTCAATTTTTATATCCAATTCCTTATCTTAACAGTGCTATTATACATTTTCTATTTTATTGTATTATTCCAAATATTTATTTCATTATTTAATTCACTTATGATAACTTCATAATCATTGTACTTTAGTACTTTTAACTGTCACATTTGTATATTTCATCTTAGATTCTAGTTAAAAAAAAAAAAGACACTTCTTGTATAAATTGGTTTCCCCCCTGAAATCTCAATATAAGTGCGGCACCTCTAAGTTATAAATACATTTATTTTCACCCCTTTTAAATCTCATTAAAACATTTAACATTATTACCTAAAACATTAAACTTAATAATCCCTTTAAAACTACATAGTATATATAAATCAGATTCTGCATGGTTTTTCTCCTTTTAAATTTCATTGAATTTCTCCAACCTCAAAAAAGGACATATTAATCTACTCATTCAAACAGTAAAACAATCCTAAGCCCTAAAGTTAATTCCATTTCAGCTCTCCTCCTATATAATTTCATTTATTTCCATATATTTAATACACATATTCCATTAATTATTCCATTCATATTTAAACCAAAAAAGCCAACATTCCAACCTTAAAAATATTTCAATATATCTAATATACTTATTCCATTATTTGTTACAATTACCTCTCTACATAAAGAGGAAGAGCATTAGATTCCATTATCCAAAAAATAACAATTCTGTTTTCCCATCTTGTCAGTCTATATGTCCCTATTTCGTAACCATAAATTTATTTATATTGCCCCTCAATACCTTGCAGAATCCCCTTTCTATATAATAATCACCCATTATCTCTGTGTCCAATTAAGGTTTTCCCCATTTTTTTACAATTCCCATATTTCTTTGTTTCCAAATCCTGTTTTTTGTCCCTTCTTTCCCCCTGTCTTTTCTCCTTTATTCTTCCACTCCAGTTTTTATCCCTCTCTCTATTTATAGCTTCCTTTCGCCCTTTGAAATTCTGCTGACTCTTTTTCCCTTTTTTAATTTTTCGGATATTCCCCTTTTTATTTAATTTCTTAAGTCTCCTGTATTTATTTCCAACTCTTTTCTTCTTTCTTTCAAGAGTTCTTGGTTCTCGATGATCACTAAAGACGGTCCCTTCTATGATTTGTTCCACCTCCTCTTCTGCCTTTTGTCTTTGTTGTTCATATTCTGCTGTCGCATTTTCAATAAATTTTAAAGCAAAACCCAGCGATTCACCTCATTCTTGTAGTGTTTCTTTCATTTTTCTGACTTTCATTTTTAATGCCAGAAGAGAAATCACCATTTTACAACTTTCTGATTTGCAGTTTAATCCAAATAGTATCTTTAAAGTTTATTTCCAACAGTCAACTTTTCTTCCTCTCAAGTTTTTAAGTCTCCGCTAATCCAGTGCCAAATCCATGTCAGAATCAGCAACTAATCCAAAGGCAGAATCTTCCTAATTCTTTCTTTGTTACAATGTTTCAATTTTCAAAGTTCTTGCTTTATTGTATCAATTTCCATGCAATTTCAAGAAACAAGAGTTTTTAAAAAGAAAAACAAGTTAGTTTAACTGAGATGGCACTCTTTATTATGCTAAATCTTCACCCGCTCTTTTCTTTTTTCTTCTCTATTATTCAGAGCTTTTTAAACCACAGTTTTCCAACGAGAAAAAGTTCAAATCCAGTTGATATTAAATTTCCTCTTTAACAGTCTATAGTTCAGCTTTATTAGTGCCAATATAAAATCAAAATATACTTATCCAAGTTGATTATATAGTTCCTTCTCCAGCTTCTACCTTTTTGCGGTTTCAAAGCCCCTACGCTATCAAAAGCAATTCACACCTTTTTTTTCTCTTTCTCTTCGTCGCTTAAATCCTTTCTTAAAGATTCTTTGAAATGTTAATCCTGGGGGTATCTTCCATTTGATTATATCATCCTGTTCCTCCTGCTGTTCACTTCATTCTTTCTCTCCTGCACAATCTTATTACAGTCTAATCTTCCCCTTCAGGGTGGCCATTTTAGACCACCGCTTCAGACATCTTCGGGAGGGAGCAATTGCCAAGCCAGGGAGGGGATTTGCGACTCCCCTCTACCCAGCTGATGGTCTCCCCTTCCTCCGCCACCCCTATGAGGCAGCTTGTGCCCCAAATCCAAAGGATTGGGGCTCTCTGACGCCAAAGCACGAACCAAAGCTGCACGCGATCGCGGTCAGTGGTCCGTCTTTAGGGAAGCTCAAAGCAGGAAGTCCGTAGGTTACTTATTTTTACCTGCCTGTGGGTTACCTATGCATTTTACCACTGCATTACCTAATGCATTGTCAAATTTTACCTTGCATCTATCAAAAAAAAAAAAAATCTCTCCGTGAAAGAAGCTTTTGTTTTTCTAACTCAGCTTGACTGATAATTAATTTTAATGATGGTTTTGAGCTCTATTGTTGCAGAAGGCAGAGTGAATTCTGTTGATATTGCTGCTTTGTGTAACATCTGTCCGTTGCTTTATAGTTTCATTCCCTGTCATATTTTCCCAACCTAAAAAAAGCCCAGTGCTAAAAGCAGGTTTAATTGATTTGCATGAGACTAGGAAGGTAGCATAAAGAGAAAACTGTAAAATGAAAAAAAAAATGAAAGAGAAATGGACCATGAAGGAAAAGACATTAACATGTGTCCCTGGCCATTTTGTAACAAAATATATGCATTAATTTTCCACTTCACCTATGAAGTTTCATTGCAATTCTGCTTTTATACATACTCAAACAAATAAAATGGAAAATGAAATCTTGTTCATCAAATTAAAAATGTACTAATGAACATTTCAGGATTTTTGTCCCAATTACACCCTTTTCAAATGGTTTTTAGAAATTAAACATTTGGGGGAAAAATTAGCACTATTGTTTTGGAAAATGTTAGCAGCAATTTAGACCTGAAAGTGAAACGTGCTTTGGAGCATTTATTGTCACAGATGTGGTACGTGTCTTTCCTTTTTAGCATTTAAAGATGCTGTTAAAGACTGTTAAAACAACCCTTGATCTGAATAATTTGTCCCAACGAGAGTAGGAGAGTTCATATTTGTTTCTCCTTTGAACAATTGTAAATTGTATTTTGCTGATTAAGTTTCATTTCTAGATCTTCTATGTGATGTTTTATTGATTTGCAAGATGATTCTATATTACCCTCTGTTCTCTTTTAATTGCAGCTTATAGATGAGGATTGTATGTTGCTGAGAATTGGTTCTGATTCAAATGACCTATAAATCTTATAAAGTAAATCCCTTATAAAAACTGAAACTTAGGAGGTAAATTTTATATAATAGCTGAAAGCTGTGTACAAGGTTTTGACAGCTGGATTTGTCCTTGGGTACTCAAGTTATGCACTTTGCTTTATGAGCATACGTAAGGACAACCATGGCATGCCTTTTGTTCCAAATATATAAAAAGCATTAAAAAAACAGGTCAGAATATTTCCTCCTTTTGTTGCAATTGCTCCTGCTCAAAGCTTATTCAAATCGTCTATTTGAATGCTTTCTGCCCTTAGTTATGTTGGTTTCATTTGATTTTCATTTCATTTGTTGTACATTTTTAACTGTTTACAATCTAACTGTCCCAAAAGTGCTTTTCAAAATGCAACTGGACTTTCTTGGGTGTTTTTTTCCCCTCCTTGAAGACATTTCACTTCTCATCCAAGAAACCTCTTCAGTTCTGCCTAAATGGTGGGGAATGGAAGGATTTATATTCTGGTTGTTAGCACTTAGAAGGTCACTCAGCAATCCCAAAAAGGTTCCACATCAGTGGTGGTATTCAACAAGTTCTGACCAGTTCTGGAGAACTGGTAGTGGAAATTTTGAGTAGTTCAGAGAACCGGCATATAATATAATAATACTTTATTTGCGGTCACAGACCAAAACAGAAGTACAACAAAAGAAGAACATGGGAAAATTAATCATGAACAATTGGTCACCAAAAACTTGACTAAGGGGAATTACAACGTTCTCCTCTGATGATTACAACTCTTAAAATTTTTTGGGAAACCTGAGAAGTGATGTATGAGGAGCCATCCCCTAGACAATATAAGAACAAATTACTAACATTGGGTCTAGAAGGGTCTGTTTCAAGGAGAGACAGTAACTTAGATCTGCCTGCGTTATACATAGGGCAATATAAAAGGACATGCTCCACAGTTTCAACCTCAGCTCTGTCACAGGGGCCTAGCCGCTCGTTAATCGGGAGCCTCTTAAATCGCCCATCCAGTAGTGTTGAGGGCAAGACATTAAGGAGAGCTAGGGAGAAAGCTCTTCTATACTTGAGAATGGTTAGAGTGTAAAAATAGG
This sequence comes from Notechis scutatus, assembly GCF_049901735.1. NCBI lineage: Eukaryota > Metazoa > Chordata > Lepidosauria > Squamata > Elapidae > Notechis > Notechis scutatus. The sequence goes on from NC_142014.1 coordinate 10,900,977, forward strand.
AAGCCATCCTCAGTCCGTAATTATTAAATTGACTGAAGATCAGAGAGGAACAAGTTTTGTTGGGTCTGGCTCGTAGATATTGCAAGTCAATGTCCACAAGCCATTGGACTACCCTAAGAACTGGCATATACCACCTCTGACTGGATATTCCCCTGCCACGCCCACCAAGCCACGCCCACAGAACCAGTAGTAAAAATGTTTTGAATCCCACCACTTTTCCACATGCATTTGCACTCTGATTGAGGTGACCCTGAGGATACAGGTAAACCCCCAAGCGGTCTCAATGTCTCTCAGAGAGCTAATAACTGGCCCTCAAAGTGCTAACGATCAGATGACTGTTGAGGAATCAATCCCCCACCATTCAGCCAGAACTAAAGAAGCTTCTTGGATGAAGAAAAGCACCTTTGGGACAACCATGACATGGATAACTGAGAATCTCCATAGACACCCTAACCTAACCATTCATTGAGGTAAATATAAGTTGAACGTGGTTTTTAAATCTTGCAGGTACTGCATATGTTAAAGATGGGATCAATCAAGAGGATTGTGACTGATTTATTAATCTGTGATTAATAATCTGTCTTGTTTTTTAGAAGATAATTGATACATCTGTTTGAGTATGCATTTTCTCCCTGGGGGGAGCTTTCAAAGATTTGTTTGGTGGTTGCTTTCAAAAGTAAGTCTGAAGCTGATGCTTTACACAAACATATGTAAGTTCTCTGTCATCAGTGATCCCCTACTAGGGAGTGCATGGATTAGAAACAAGATAAGGAAATGTAACCTGGGACACAGATTACTATAAACCACCTATAAATCTTTGTTGAAATATATTGCAATACATTTAGAATAAACCTCATGCTGATTCTTAAGTAATCAGAAGTTGGAAATGACGTAGCTATTCCACTCATACAGGGAAACAAATATATTTAAATGTATTATTTTCATTGTTGGAGCCATGTATATTTACTTATTTATTTATTTGCAGGACCGCAATAGCCAATAGCACTGAAACATATTTCATTCCCTCAGGAATCATAGGTCCTGGTATTTGTACACATTCTGTAAATTAGCTTGGCTCAAAATTGGTTGTTCTATCTATGATGTACCATTTCACCCATGTAAGAAGCCTAACGATGGGAGTTTTAGCAGTATATAAACAGCAACTATTTATTGCTACAATGATATATAATACTATGTTTTTAATTGTTGTACCCTTTTAACTTTTTAAAAAGGATTTTCTATTTTTCTCTTGGACAATGCATGTATTTCTACCATAATTATCATACTGGTTTGTTTATTTTTATTATTTTAAAGCAAAAAATATATATTTGAGAATAATTCATGGCACAACCAAAATGCAAAGAAAGATTCTTTCAGTTCAAAACAGATTCTGTGACAGTGAAGGATATGATGGAATGATAGGTAAATCCTAAGGAATGGGGTATAGAAAAGTTTGCAATTGTCAGCTGTTCTATTAGCCCTGATGTCTGGCAATACACAATTCCCTGAATATGTTGGGTAAGGAACTCCATTAAGTCTCTGGATCAAGTTGCACCTTTGGCTAAACATCAGAGAGTATTAGAATTTAAGTGACTGTGAAGTAAATAGTTACAGCCATTAATGTGAGCACAGCAATCAATGCAAGGCATGGGAGAATAGATTAAAAGAATTAGAAAGACATGCAGAATAACAGACAGGACTTCGGGAATTATTATTTTTTTAGATTGTTTAGCTGATCTGAGAACTTACTGTACATGCTTTTATTTTTTTGCTTTTATTGGAAAAACTCAGATTATGCTTTTGATTTTTGGTGGTGTACTTCCATATTTTAGCAGTCAGATCTCCGCCAATATTTTAATATTTTAAAAAATATTAAGAAATTACATTTGTTGCTGTCTGTAGGCTATACATTGTCTATTCTATGGGCTGAGGACAACCCCTTGTGCAAAGGATATTGTGCAGATTATTAAACTGGAAATGGAGAAAATCATAATTTGTGGACACTAGGAGAGTCTCTGGTGGCAGAAAATCTGCAGCTTGGTAGCATCTTTCCCAACCAAGAAAATTTATCAAAATGTAGTATTTAATTTGAAGAAGCATCTGATGAAGTTCACAGCAGCATAAATTTTAATAAAATGTATTATTCCCAAAAGGTGCTACCAAACTCCTGATCTTTGGCCAGTTGTGGGTCATTATAGTTAAAGAAGAAAGCATAGTTTATGAATGAAGAAATAAAAGATTAGTAAATAGTTTATGAAATCAGGTTTGTCATCCTTATTTACAGAATTTAATATAAAGTAACAGGCTTGTTTACTTTTATTTATTACAGTTTTATACTACCCAGCTCCCAGTGACTCTGGACAGTTTGTCAGTCTAATTATAAATGATTTCTCAAAACACACACACATACACACACACACACACACACATAATCTTATTTAGATTTATTATGAAGTTCTAATTCTCTTAAACCACTGAGTCTAATTTTATGACTCTAAACTTGGAGGTTTTATGTTCGAAATATTTTTTTATTGTAGATGGTATTTAATTTTGTTGTACAAGTTGCAATGACAATAAACTAAACTAAATTAAACTACGTAGATATCTGAAATACAGTCCTATTCATTTTGTTGTTAATAACAACAGCTGTATATTTCCCATGATCCATGCCTATTCAATTAATAGTTGTGTGAAAAAAAGATTGTGATTATACTTGTCAGTGCAAATGACTGCATAAATTGTACATCAAAGATATGATCCTGTTTTAAAAATAAAATATGTTTACCTATTTTCTCCCAAAGAATAGATAACTATAAAAATCTCCTAATGTTCAGTTCCTCACCAGAAGCTATTGATATATTTGTTAGATTTATGACTCTTAATTTCCCAAATAAGATAGTGAAATATATGACTTAATAGTATTTTCATATTAGTTTTTTATACATGGTTGATTGCACAGATATCAGACTTATAATATTATATTAATCACATGAAAAAGCTCAAAAAGTCTGGTTTGCATCTGATTGAACTAAAGCAGACTACCAAAATGAACAAAGGAGGATGCCTGCTGCTGTTGACTAATGAGTCAAGCATACTTTCATTAATTT